>NW_022170510.1:9857028-10026819 GCF_008802855.1 Photinus pyralis
GCGGGCCAAAAAAAGCAGTGTATACCCTCCCTTTTTACCAAAAATCCATACACCAAAATTTCTCGGGAAAACACTTTTTCTTATTAATTGGTGCGTAGGAAAATCCAAATTAATTCGCGACTTTTTCGATCAGGACTTCTTATCAAAAGTTGTAGACTAGAAACCAATTTCGAAAAAAAATTCAAAGGGCTGTAACTTTTGAACTAGTAGCCCAAACTTGGAACTGTTTCAAATTATGGATTCTACGCCACATTCTATTAAGAATATTTTTTTTTCCGGTCGATCTGAGACAATTTTTTTTTTCGGAGCTCAAAAGAGGCAGTGTAAACCTTCCTTTTTACCAAAAATCGACTGCACCAAAATTTCGGGGATACACTTTTTCTTATTAATTTGGGTGCGTAGAATCCAAAATTAATTCGTACTTTTTCGATCAGACGTCTTAATCAAAAAGTTGTAGACTGAAACCAATTTCGAAAAAAAATTCAAAAGGCTTGTACTTTTGAAACTAGTATGCCCAATTTGGAACTGATTTGAAATTATGGATTCTAAGGCCAACATTCTATAAGAAAATTTTTTTCCGGGTCGATCTGAGACAATTTCTTTTTTTCGGAGCCTCCAAAAAGAGGCAGTTGTATACCTTCCGTTTTTACCCAAAAAATCGACCTGCACCAAAAATTTCTGGGAAAACACTTTCTTCTTATTAATTTGGTGCGTAGAATACAAATTAATTCGTTACTTTTTCGATCAAGACTTCTTAATCAAAAGTTGTTAGACTAAAAACCAATTTCGAAAAAAAAATTCAAAGGGCTGTAAACTTTTGAACTAGTAGCCCAATCTTAGGAACGTGTTTCAAATTATGGATTCTACAGGCCCACATTCTATAGAAAAATCTTTTTTTCCGGGTCGATATTGAAGACAATTTTTTTTTCGGAGCTCAAAAAGAGGCAGTTGTATAACCTTTCCTTTTTTACCAAAAAATCGACCTGCACCAAAATTCTGGGGGAAAACACTTTTTCTTATTAATTTGGGTTGCGTTAGATCCAAAGTTAATGGTTCGTACTTTTCGATGCAACTTTAATCAAAAGTTGATAGACTAGAAACCAATTTCGAAAAAAAAAATTCAAAGGGCTGTAACTTCTGAACTAGTAGCCCAATCTTGGAACTGTTTCAAATTATGGATTCTACAGGCCACATTCTATAAGAAAATTTTTTTTCCGGGTCGATCTGAGACAATTTTTTTTTTCGGAGCTCAAACGGAGGCAGTGTATAACCTTCCTTTTTTTTACCAAAAATCGACTACACCAAAATTTCTCAGGAAAACACCTTTTCTTATTAATTTGGGTGCGTAGAATCCAAATTAATTCGTACTTTTTCGATCAGACTTCTTAATCAAAAGTTGTAGACTAGAAATCAATTTCGAAAGAAAATTCAAAGGGCTGTAACTTTTGAACTAGTAGCCCAATCTTGGAACTGTTTGAAATTATGGATTCTACAGGATACATTCTATAAGAAAATTTTTTTTCCGGGTCAATCTGAGACAATTTTTTTTTCGGGGCTCAAAAAAAGGCAGTGTATAACCTCCCTTTTTTACCAAAAATCCACTACACCAAAATTTCTCGGGAAAACACTTTTTCTTATTAATTTGGTTGCGTAGAATCCAAATTAATTCGTACTTTTTCGATCAGACTTCTTAATCAAAAGTTGTAGACTAGAAACCAATTTCGAAAAAAAATTCAAAGGGCTGTAACTTTTGAACTAGTAGCCCAATCTTGGAACTGTTTCAAATTATGGATTCTACAGGCCACATTCTATAAGAAAATTTTTTTTCCGGGTCGATCTGAGACAATTTTTTTTTCGGAGCTCAAAAAGAGGCAGTGTATAACCTTCTTTTTTTACCAAAAATCGACTGCACCAAAATTTCTGGGGAAAACACTTTTTCTTATTAATTTGGGTGCGTAGAATCCAAATTAATTCGTACTTTTTCGATCAGACTTCTTAATCAAAAGTTGTAGACTAGAAACCAATTTCGAAAAAAAATTCAAAGGGCTGTAACTTTTGAACTAGTAGCCCAATCTTGGAACTGTTTGAAATTATGGATTCTACAGGCCACATTCTATAAGAAAATTTTTTTTCCGGGTCGATCTGAGACAATTTTTTTTTCGGGGCTCAAAAAGAGGCAGTGTATAACCTTCCTTTTTTTACCAAAAATCGACTGTACCAAAATTTCTCGGGAAAACGCTTTTTCTTATTAAGTAGAATCGAATGTTGTAATCAGTTTTTGACAAATTTACAAAATTTAAACGAATTATCAGCATTTAGGTACTAGAAAATCCTGAAGCCGTTTTTGTAGTTTTTTCGAATTTTTTCTTCATTAGAGACTATAATTTCTATCAGAAAGTATAGATAAAAACGAAGAAAATGATACCAAATAGAACTCCCTACGATAAATCTCTGAGGGACAATTTTCATTTGACAAAAAGTTTTTCTGAAATCTCTCGAAAATACGTATAAGCCATCAAAATATGTGAAACAGTGTTATCAAGGAAACGATTTCCTAGGAAATAAGAGGGTAACCAAAAACTGATATGCATTGATAAATATTCCTTAATTTATGATAATGTTGATTGAGATTTCAGAAAAAACCTCACATTAAAAGCACATTCCCGGACTACAATTCTTGTTGCGTCCGGGAATGCATTACTTCGATGATAGAATTATTGGAAGAAATCGTTGACCTCCGAGATCGCTGTTAGATTCAGTTTCTTTTGAGTTATTTGAAAAATGTTATTTATTGATACTGATTACACACTCTTGAAGAACTGCGAAGTACATAGCAATCTAGATAAGGGTATATTTCAATTTTAAATGTCATTAAATAAGACTAATGCAGTTTTATACTTTCTTCACTAGAGAGAAAAATCACATTTTCTTCACCCTTTTTAGAAACGAAAGTATAGTATCGTAGTTTAAAAAAAAAGAATTGAATGGCAGAGGAAATCAAAGCAAGGACTTTTCCAAACAAACCGACGCTCCACCGCTTTCATTTGTTAGCCACCCTGTTTGTCCACCCTAGAATTGCAGTGGAAGTCTCTTTTGAATTTTCAAAAATTATTTTCAGATTGGTGATTTTCATGTTCAAAAATCGCACTCCTATTTGGGGGTGCGTGGCAAGAATTTTTACAAAATCGGAAAGGGCATATCCCAAAACCTTTCCAAACACAAGTCTTTGTAACTCTCATGGTTGCTGAGAAAAAAATTACAGAAGAAATGCAAATTTTTTTCCGCCTTTTTGAGGGTGGCTCTCAAACGAAACGCGTTGGAACCTCGGTTTATTTGGAAAAGGTGCTTGGTTTGATCCCCTCTACAGCCCAATTTGTTTACATACTTATATGCAACACCCTGGATAAGGAGATTATTAGAACTGTATGCTAATGGAAAGTCCTACACACCGAAGTTTTCCTAATCGAATGCACCTACTTCGGCATTAAACAATTACCTACATATAGTTCAGGTACCAGAGCGTGTAGTTTAATTTAAAGATTGTCTCGTAGTTTTCAACTTTTGTTATTTTACGTTTTACACTGTAAAGCATAAAATACGATATTTGGCAACACATTTCTTTGCTAGTTTTGAAATGCGTAAAAAAAGAAACATATACTAGGTTAAAATCAATACGCGCCCTCATCACATATTTTTAGAAAAAAAACACAATGGACACCCACTCGAAAATTGTAGGTGCGAGCGGGATATCCTTTATCAAACAGTCCAGACATTCATTATTATCGACTGGCAAGCTGCATTTCGTTATCTAACTGTAATTTTGTTAATCTAGATTGTTTGGTTTCCAGTTTCAATGAGAAATCTTCAGAAAATATTAGTTAAATTTAGAAAAAATTAAGGTGCCATATTCGCAAAAAAGGACCTTTCCATCAATCTACGTGTACCCATATTTCATTGTGTATTTTAGAGGGTGGATAAGCGCTGAGTAGTGGTAAACCAAAACCCCGTAAGGCATTGGCCTGTGTAACAAAATCATAAAAACTACATTTTGTTTCCTGGGTCAACGTCGTAGGGGGATATTTTAGTGTTGAAAAATGGGAAAACAACCAAATTCATTCTTCCACGATTTAAACACACCAATATCATTTGCACATCGAAATATCCTCTAAGATTAATTACGGCCCAAAAAATTCCCAAAACGCATCGGTGGTTATATTATAAGTACTAAAAAACCGTACAACTTGACCCAATGTACCCGTTGGCAACTATTTTTAAAGAACGTTATTAACAATCCTACCTTTTTTGTTGCCAATGATGCTACAGCCACAAACTTTTTTAGTTTGATTCACGAGAACAGCACATTTTTCAAACAAACACCCGCAAATCATTTCAATAACACCGGTACTAACACAAACTGCTTTTCAAAGCGTTCCCACTTCGTCTCATTTAGGTACATATTTCTATCCTTGTCAAAAAACCAATCACAAGCGATACAAAACCAATTCGTCGCATTTATCTGAACACGTGTTCATCGTTTTGCATTCTTATCTCTATTCAGGTGTTCAAATTAATCGTAATTCGAATATAAATGTTTGGAATAAATTTTCTCAACTATGTCTCATTGATTTACAAAAGTTGTCGTATTTTTATGGGATTAAGCTCGGGGTTGAGGATGTGAGGGCTGCAATTGTGACATCACTGTGCGTATATCAAAATTCACAGTGGGCATTTTACGTCAATAGTTTCGTTTAAAAAAGCTAATAACTGGATTCCAACCTCCTATAAATACCGCATAACTTTGAAACTAACCAATGTATATATTAATATCCAGGGTGTTCATTTCAAAACGAACCACTCACCACCCCCGGTTGTAATTTATAATTTTATTAAAAAAGAATTTCGAAAGTACGACAATTTAGATAGCTAGGAGGGGGCTTGATGCGAACCCCTAAAATTATAACCCGTGAACCATTCATTGCACGAAAATACCTGCAGGTGCTGGAACTATCGTGCTAAATAAAATATTTTTTATTTGAACCGATGCGGCCTCCGAAACAGGGGGAGGTGGCGGTTTTCGCGACCATATGCCATTTTTTTTAAGCTTAATACCATAAACAGAATTAATTTAGCTACGTTTGTTTCTAAGATACAGCGTGAAAACGAAAAGTTCGACTTTTTGAGACGTTGTAACATAGAAAAAAGAGACACACTGTCTATTTTAGATATTTTTATGTAAAATCCAGCGGTGTAGTCAAAAACATATTTTGGACCACCGTTTTTGAGATTTGGTTTTTACATGCAACACCCTGTATATCTAAACGTCAATTTTTTGCATTATTTTCCTGATTGCATCCTATGTATATTTTTTTATTTTACCCATGAACCAAAACTAAAAACTTTATTTTCTACGGTTTTTTAATAGTAGGCTATGGATTCACAGAGATTTTGTTTTGTTTATTGCGTCCATGGTCTGATGGTAGAAGCATGTAAATTTCAAAATTCTGTAAATTCAAAAATGTATGTTATAGTATAATATATACCTAATCATATAAAAAAATATAGGTTATGATACACCAATGTAATCTAGAAAAAGAATGCAAAAAATTGACGTTAAAATATACAGTATTATAACGATAAGTCATTTTTACGTAATTTTTTTGTATTGTTTGTAATGTATATTATTCTGTTTTAGCTACATGGTTTGTCTAGCTTTTATTTATTTGAAATTTTAAACTGTTTTTATAATTCTTTTTATATATGCATTGTCCTAATTTATTATCTACTATAGTTACTGACGTGTTAAGACCTATTTATGGTATACAGGCAAATAAAGGTGATGACTTCTTTTAGAAAGTATGGCATTCAAAAATCATCAAAACTAAAATGTCACATATCGTCACGTCAGTGTAGCTAATTTACAACGACAAGGGGAATAAAATAGGAAGAGGGAAATAATTAATTAATAAAAAACAGAACAAATACACAAAAAGGTATGTAAAAAAATTATGCATGGAGTATTGTTTTTTATTTTTATTTTCAAAAACGTCGCCCCTCCCTTTATTTTTTACATTTACAGTATTGGCTAAATTACCGCCACCGCCACCCGTACTGCCTTCAATTTGGACACCTTATTAAACATTTATAATCCGCAGATGGCAATCTTAGGGTAATATTTTATCAATTTTCAGGACGATTTAGTACAATCCCAAGTAAAATCCCAGATGCAGAGCGTTACATTTAAAAAATACCAACTTTAGGTCGAATCTCAGAAACGGTGGGCCAACATTGTTTTTTGAGCACGCCATTGGATTCTACGTGAAAATCTCTAAAACAGACAGGACCTTTTTTCAATCTTGCATGGGATGTATGATAACGTCTCAAAAAGTAAAACTTTTCGTTTTCGCCCTGTATCTTAGAAACAAATGTATAGCTATAAAATTTTCTCAAAATAGTAGCACAGGGTCGCGAAGCCTGCAAGTCTCTATGTTTAAGAACAGCTGAGATTCACTGTAGTCACAACCAAAATAGGACACACTGTACATACAAGTAAGTTCGTATTAGAAAGACTGAAGGCCTGTGGCTTATTATACCTACAGAGCTGCTCTTTGGCTCAAGTTGTAGGTAATTTTATCTTCTTTAAAAGAAAGTGGAAGGCTATTTTCCGTGTATCCGGTAATTCTCAAGATAATTTACACAAAATTGAAAAAAGTTAAAAAAATCTAGGTTTTTCGACCACAACTCTGCTAGCACAAGCTATTGGAAGTTGAAAACTTGGTTTTATGCTACTCTCATGTATCCTAATAAAATTACCAAAGAAAATAAACCCCTATGAGAATGAGTCCTAGCCAACAGAATAAAAATCAGATGTTCTTTATTTTTTCTGATGTTTGCCATTTTTGTTGTCTCATTTTACTGGCTTATTTTTTATTATCAGTAGTTTTCAAGCAAACCTTAACAATTATGGCCCAAATTATTGATCTGGAATGTTTTACAGATGAAAATCATATAAAAGAAACAGTAACAAATTTTGTCGTAGGGTTTTCTAACTAAAAAGCACGACACCTATAGAAATTCTGTTGCGAATTTTACAAAGTGTATGAATAATGAATATGTATAGAATAAACTTATTTTTGGCATTATTACGAAGCCACCATATTACGGTGGCTTCGATTATTACGAATATTTACGAATCGGAAAAAGCCTGAAACACGTCGATTTTTATTTTTTCTTTGTAATTTTCTTAATTCGCCAATTTAATATGTATGTATGAATATATAAGCCCCCTCTAGCCTCCCTTCTGAATTTTACACACTCCTTTGAACACTTTAAATAAAAAAAAATTTCGTGGGGCACATTGTTTGAAAGGGATTTAATTCTCTGTTTAGTAAAGTATACAGGGTGAGGTTTTTTAACATTCACTATGGGGATCTCATAAACCTTAAGACATACAAATTTATGCATAATGTTATGCTAATTAATTGTCCCATTCAAAGTTTCTTGTAGATCTACAAATAGCGAAGTTATGCCAAAAAACCGAAAAACCGTTTCTCAGCTTTCTGATGGTGCTAAAATATTTTTTTATCACTTTGGGTTCCTTTAAAAAGCCCATGGAAGGTTATTACTTCCTTTAAGTTTGTAATCAGCGCCCATACCATACAGAAGAGTGAGTTACCTTCGTCAAGGTTTGTGGAATCTCTTCTCCGATTTTTACAACTTCCCCTAGCACTGTTCTTTACAACACACATACAAAAATCGTCAAATAATGGACATAACGGTTTTTACAATAAACATTTTCACATCAAAATATCATAATGGTACATTGGGAAACTCGATTCATAAAAGACACCCGTACTTTACACAGAAGTAGAAGAGTAGGTACTTACGTTTAGCTGCATGATGATCTTATTGTACGCCCAGTGCCATCTCTGCTGCGCCGTTACCTGAGGTCTTGCCGGTTTCACCTCGATATCCTCCTTTAAGTAATCGTGTTTACTATCCAATTCCTCATCCTCAAGAGGAATCTCGGCATCTTCGTGCTCCTCGTACTCGAGAGGAACGGGAGAGCGCCTAACGGACGCGCGACGCGGTGCCCCTTGCTGGTAAGGATCGATCGAGTTCTTTCGCTGCTGGCTATAAACGTCTTCGCCAGTTTTCAGCAAGGACAGGGCGTCGCCCGAGGTGCGTCTGATCGGGGACGACGCTCTGTACGGGTCGACGGAGGGCCTTCTCGTGCTAATAGGAACGTACGGTTCTAGCGGGCGTTGCTGAAGTGACGGATGGAAGGGATCGACGACAGTAATTTGAGAGGAGCCTCTACGCAGACTACCGTCGTCGTCAGTTATGTGTATCACAGATGCAGGGGAGTCTCTATTTATTGCTTTCGTGTAATCGGCCGAAATATCGTGGATATCTTCCTCGATGTAACTTTCAATCGAGTCCTGTTGCTCTAAGTACGGCTCTTCGGTTATCTTCTCTGGATACTCAATTTCTAGCCGATTGTTTATATTAAAACTAATATCGTCGTCTATGGATTCCTGGTACTGGAGGTAATTGGATTCTATTGTATCTTGCTGTACTAAGTAGCCTCTAGAAGTGCCATTTTTAAAAGGTAGTGTGCTATTTGGTTCTGTTATAGTTACATCTGGTACTGTAGTATTTGTACTGGTTATTGTTGATATTGCTTTGACTGGTTCTGTTTGGTCCCTGCAGTATTGCACGTTGACACTGGTTGTTATAATGGGAATATCCACGGAATCTGGCGATACCATGGAGGTTGTGCTGTTGACGACAATTTCGGGTGTCGTGTACGTATCGGGAATTTGCGGTACACGACGTGGCTGTTGCATCGAACTACTAACCGAAGACACAGCCGTTTCGAATGAATCTTTGAGTTCATCATCGCGAGACTCTAAGCTATCCGTATTTTGCTGAACAAGGGGACTTTTAACGCGACCGCGCAGTAACTTTCGTTTAGTGTCTTTTGGTTTTATTTCGTAATAGTCTTCCGCGGGGTAATCGCGTTCATCTTGAGCACTAAAATAATACTCTTCGGTAGATTGCTGATACGCGCCAAACGTATCGTTTTGACTAACTGTAACGGCTACACTAGTTCTACTATAATCACTATCAATGGCAGAAGTTACGTTTAGTTCTTCCTGCTGATGAGCAGTAAGATTATCTATACTTTGATATGCGTAATTGTAATCCTCATTATAAACCTCCCTAGCGCTTATTGCACCTTGTCGAATGTATGCGTTATCGTAAACGTCCTCATTCGAATAATCTGCGTAATCCGCGGAATTTGTACGCTTCATTAAATTATTCCTTTTACTCTTGGCACTGCGGTGATTAAGATTTGGTTGAGGAAGCCTACGTCCGGGAGTCGGAGGTAAACTCTTCGTGTTCGCCGCTATACGAGCTAACACTTTAGGTGTTTTTGTAGGAGTTGGAGGTAAACTAGCTCCTCTGTGAGAAGTATTTTCAGGGGTACAATAACCATCGTATGCTTCGGTATCGTTAACTGAACTCTGTCTACTGGCGCTACGTTTGTTTGGTATTTGTGGCATACGTCGACGCGTTTTCGGCGTCGGCGAACTTAAGTAACCATCACTACTTTGATATATTTCTTGAGCTATGATTGAGGATCGTTTTTTGTTTAAATAATTTTGAACGACCGGTACCGCAGGTAACCTTTTGGATGTGCCTTTCTTCGTATATCCCCCGGAGTCCCACTGCCTATCCTCCTGATCTTGACCGTATCTATCGTCTTGGGATATATACGACGACGCATCGTAGTACTCGTCGTAGCTTTGGTTAAAGGATTGCGAACTGAAATTGAAAAATGAGATTAGTTTATCGATTTTACTAGTACATATAGCTTGGTGCCCTAATTTAAAACTTGCAGCCCTTACTGAACCAATTTCTGGGAATGTACAACAAATTATCGAACTGTATTTACTGGGGAGTAGGGAATGCTTTACTGGAGAGTAGGGAATGCAATACCGGGATCGCGGGATCCCGAAATACCGGGATTAGTCCCGCACATAAGTGGAGCGGAATCCCGCGGGATTTGCGGGACTGAGTAATTTGTCGACGACGACTCTGTTTGCTTTGTTAATGAAACGCATAACGGAGAAATTATGTTTAAAATAATTGTTAAACTTAAAACGTTAAAAATGAACGATGATTTTTGAGGCATTTTAGAAAAGTTCACCTTTTGTGCTTTATAGGTGAAGTTTTTTTGAGTTCTAAGTTAGGCTGAAGGTTCTTTTTTGTTGAATATTGTGATAATTAGCGATTTATTTTAATACAGAACTTAACCGCACAAAATTGTTATTTGCCAATTTATTTAAAATTTTGCGGGATCCCGCAAATACCGGGATTGAGATTTTGCTGCGGGATTGCATTCCCTATTAGAAACCAATTTCGAAAGAATATTCAAAGGGCTGTAACTTTTGAACTAGTAGCCCAATCTTCGAACTGTTTGAAATTATGGATTCTCCAGGGCATATTCTATAAGAAATTTTTTTTTCCCGGTCGATCTGAGACAATTTTTTTTCGGGGCTCAAAAATAGCAGTGTATAACCTTCCTTTTTTACCAAAAATCGACTACACCAAAATTTCTCGGGAAAACACTTTTTCTTATTAATTTTGGGACGTAGAATCCAAAACAATTCGTACTTTCTCGATCAGACTTCTCACTCAAAAGTTATACACTAGAAACCAATTTCGAAAGAAAATGCAAAGGGCTGTAACTTTTGAACTAGTAGCCCAATCTTAGAACTGTTTGAAATTATGGATTCTCCAGGGTATATTCTATAAGAAAATTTTTTTTCCCGGTCGATCTGAGACAATTTTTTTTTCGGGGCTAAAAAAAAGGCAGTGTATAACCTTCCTTTTTTACCAAAAATCGACTACACCAAAATTTCTCGGGAAAACACTTTTTTTTATTAATTTTGGGGCGTAGAATCCAAAACAATTCGTACTTTTTCGATTAGACTTCTCAATCAAAAGTTATAGACTAGAAACTAGGGAATGCAATACCGGGATCGCGGGATCCCGAAACACCGGGATCCCGCAGCATTTTTGCGGGATTAATCCCGCACATAAATGGAGCGGGATCCCGCCGGATTTGCGGGACTGAGTAATTTGTCGACGACGACTCTGTTTGCTTTGTTAATGAAACGCATAACGGAGAAATTATGTTTAAAATAATTGTTAAACTTAAAACGTTAAAAATGAACGATGATTTTTGAGGCATTTTAGAAAAGTTCACCTTTTGTGCTTTATAGGTGAAGTTTTTTTGAGTTCTAAGTTAGGCTGAAGGTTCTTTTTTGTTGAATATTGTGATAATTAGCGATTTATTTTAATACAGAACTTAACCGCACAAAATTGTTATTTGCCAATTTATTTAAAATTTTGCGGGATCCCGCAAACACCGGGATCCCGCGGGATTAACATCTAACGATCCCGCAAATACCGGGATTGAGATTTTGCTGCGGGATTGCATTCCCTACTGGGGAGTATATTTCTTTTTATAGTCTTCCATCTCATCCCCTTCGCGTCGGGAGACAACAAAACCTCGAGTTAAAATCTAATACTTTTTCCCTTGTATAATAAGTAACTATTATATGCTTTTCGTGTTACTCTGCTGTTCGGGTTGGAGACAAATCCAACAAATAAAAAAACGTGAAAATCGGTCCAGCCGTTCTTGAGTTACCAGTAGTGTATCATACACGACTTTGTTTCATATACAGGGTGTAGCATTGGTTTACGCACCATAGGTATTTCAAAGATAATTTTTATTATATATGTCTCCCCTAGTTATTTTACAGCAAAATTGTAAATAAATTTGGTGGATTGTCAAATTCTGCGTTTATTCATTCGTGTGTAATTTTTTGTTGTGGGAAGTTAAGGAAATAATAAATTAGCATTTTTGTAAAAATCAGTCGTGCTGTGAAATTACTGAAACAAAAATTAGATTTTTACGCAAATGCTAAATTCTAATTCCCTTAATTACTCAGATTTCCCGATTTGAAAAATAATAAATGAGGACATGAGCAGACGTAGAATTTTTCAAACTAGCAATGGAATCCCTATGGTGCGTAAACCGTTTCTACACCATGTATAAAGATGCAAACATAAGATACAATTTTCAATACCAACTGTCAAAACTAATAAACTAATAAACAAGATATTATCCAAATAAAGTCAGGGCCTACCGGACATTTTAAAAACTAATTTCATTTAGCCAACTACGGAATAATTATTATAATTTTTTGCTCGAAAACGGTCGCAAATACGAAAAAATTAAAAGAGAAAAAAAGGTTGCTAAACAGACCAGAAAATTCTTCTTTCACAATCATCCAGTAGCGCGCCAAAAAAAAAAGATTATGGCTAGAAAAAGAAATATGAGCCCTAAAAAAACAACATCCTGTAGATTCTCACTATCATTGACATATCCAATCATGTAAACCCTTCAGCGTAACTAGAGTTTCAAAGTAAAATATCTCAAAAACTGCTGGATATATACAGAAAAAATTAAAAAATCTTGTCCTGTAGATCGGTAACGAAGCGTGTGCGGACCTATGTTTATATATTATTATATTAAATAATACTCTCAATTTTTATAATTAACGAATACCACATAGGAGAATATGGATTATAATCAATTTCAATTTTCTATGTTTATAATATGAACTATTAGTCATAAAATAAGCCAAACAATTAGCCCCTACCGTATTTACATTATATTTAGGACCACCTTGTATAATCTGCTACTAAATCCGAATGCAGTCAAATACTAAGAAATACACGACTATAAAGCCATTCTCAGGCTTTTTTCACATTTTCAGATCCGCCTACTTCATAAAATGACCTAGCAAACTCTGGAAAAGGTCGTATAAACTCCTCGACAGTTTTTTAAGAGATCTAAAGGGCTTCTGAAGGGTTACTAAAATTCCCTTGAATAATAGAAGTTTTTTAACCGAATCTTAGAGACCTCTAAGCAAACTGTAAGACATTCTAAGGTTTTCTGTACTAGTGAATACGGCTTAGAGGCTATCGAGTTTTTAAAAAGCTTTACCAAATCTTTAGGTGCAATTTGAAGAGATTTCTACTCTCTAACTAGAGCTTTCTAAACCCTTTTACATCTTAAAAGGTCTAGAAATGGCCTAAAGTGTCATTGGAAAGCACTCAAGAGTCAAGAGGCTCTGGAAAGCGTAAAAAGGGCATTCTAAACGATACTTATGTACGTCACAGTTTTCAATGCTATATTTTAATAAGAACGTTCTAATAGGCTCAAATAAGAGTAATATTCTTCCGGAAAAAAGTCTTGAGAACATAAACAGCTGTAGAAAGCGATCTAAGTGAGATTTCATAGCATTCATAGGCGTTTTAGAGCAAATGAAGCTGTTGTAGGTTCTTATCTGGTCTTTTTTCTACAATGTCCTAAAAATTTGTTTATTGTTTATTTGTTTGGACTGTATGGTACAGAATGAAAGCATTCCAATTATATGGCACTGGGATCTAAACACTTCTAGAGGTTTTTGGGCATGCTTTAGCTCTTGAAAGCTCTTGAAATTGCTCTAGAAACCGCAAAGGCCATAGGTATTCTAAACACTTTCTTTAGTGTACGTCATAAACAGATTTCTCTACAATAACGATACAGGGGAAGAAATATGGTTTCAATAGGAAGAGGCTTCGCCTCATTTTGGAATTGAGGTATGAGAATATCTGAATCTGAATATTAATCCAGTTAAATTGTATTTTTACCAGGAAAGTTGTAGGGTAGTTTTGATTTGTTTGATTCTGTATGTTTTTTGGGGGGCTGAATCCGAATCTGAGGTTTGCTAACAAAATTTCGTAACGAAACATGAAAAAAATACAAAAAAAGTTGAAAATGATACTTTTTTGGCAGTTTTGTGCTTACAACTCGAAAACTATCAAATTTTCGAAAATAACCTTCCTATTCAAAATGAAAATACATAAAATTTCCTACAGATTCCACTATTTAGTTTTTTCCCTCGATGAACCGTTCAGTTGAAAATTGGCGTATTTTGGCTCTCCACAAAACATAGTTTTTTTCGCACTAAAACCCTAAATTAAGGGTTGCCAATAAGTAAATTCCTTGCATTTACCTACTATTATTTGAATTTTATATGTAAGGGTGATTTTTTCTCATTTACATAATGTTCAAGGTGTTTGTTGTAGTCCAGAATTGTATGAAAAGTTAATTTCTAACGAAAAACAGTATATGATATTATTATATTACTTATAATATAATATAATACTTATACGGTGCTATCTAAAACTATTCCCACTCTCTTCCGAACCAGATAAAGAAATCCCAAGACCCTACCGTAGCATGTTTGGATAATTACTGTTGAATTTGTGGTGTGTGGTCATTATTAATTAAAAAAATTAAAATGGCAAAAGGGGTAGGTATATTGATTTCCTATTCAACGACTATATCCCTCTTGCCCCGGTGTTCTGAAGAATCATGTACTCCTAGGAGTGGGGTAACGCAGTTGCCCCAGCTTCAATTTGTCTGTTAACAACTGAATCAGATTTATTTCTTTTCTATTTACATATTGTTAACGAGCGACAAAAAGCGAGTTCACGATTTTGGACTGTCCGTCCGTCCATCTGTGTAACTTTGTTCGCTTTGTGTACATGATAATTCGCAAACTTATTTGTGAAGGAGTGGGAGAGTTTTTACCAGACGGAACAGTTATAAAATTTTTTGAGGAGACCGGTAGACAATGAAAAGTACGGATTTATATTTGCACAGAATAATAATAAAATCATAATAAAAGATTGCGGATACAGCCGAAATACGCCAATTCTCAACTGGCGCTTGAGCTCGAACGGTTCATCGAGGAAAAAAACTAAATAGTGGAATCTGTAGGAAACTTTATGTAGGTACTTTCATTTTGAATAGGAAGGTTATTTTCGAAAAGTTGATAGTTTTCAAGTTGTTTTCAATGTTGCGTCATGAAATTTTGTTGGCAAACCTCAGATTCCGATTCAGCACCCCAAAAAATAGAATCAAAGAAATCAAAACTACCCCACAACTTTCCCGCTAGATGCCCATTTGAGCACAAATTGCCTGTATTATATTTAATGGCCAGGTAGGTATCCCGATATGACGCCGCGCCGTTTGACTTTTTCGTGGGGTTAGGTAGGTATGTCAAAAATGTAGTAATTTAATAAGTTTCCTCAAAACGCTTAAAATTTTGTTCGGGGAATTCTTTAGATCAATCATTAGATGATTAAGAAATAACCAACGAAACCATACCTTTGTTTCTATTGGTTATTTCTTAATTATCTGGTGAACTAATGTTAATGATTGTGTAGACCCACCATAAGACGTTGCCATTCACTGACTTATTTAAAAATTAAGGCAATAATAAAAACAAAAGAAGGTCTTTGGCACAAATCTAGATTTGTTAGTGCGCAAAACGGCTCAATTAATAAAGCACCTTACATTTAGATAAAGTCATACTTACTTGGCTTGAACGTAGGATACAATGTGACTATTTTTATCTTTGGAACAGAAACTTGAGGAATATAAGCTGGATTCATCGTACAGTGTAGGTTGCCGTTCTAAACTGGGCCGCCTTCCCGCTGAAAAAAGATGAATTAGTAAGTATCTGAGATTTGAGCTTTTTTCAGAAGCATGCATCGAATTGACCAAGATACCTAGTGATAACCTTGCAAATTTTATGGCGTGTATAGTATCTAATGTTCAGCATGTATATGACTCATGTTTTGGTCTGTAGATGATCTAGAGCGCATTTGGACAAATGTGACATCCACACAAAATTCAATATAAACCGTGAGTCAACCTGTCAAGCAGTAAATTAAAAATGACACGAGGCAATCAAAGAGAAAAAGATCGAACCCGCAACCAAAAAAAGAAGCAGGATGTGAAAAAAGGCAATGAAAACGACTCGCTTGAAAAACGAAAACAAAAAGATGCAGACGCAATGAGAGAGAAGCAAAAACAATCGGAAGCCAAAAAATTAAAAAATTGACTTACTTTTACTTTTTCGCGGAGACGACGTTACATAGTAAGAATCTTCAATGTAATCTACATCTTGGTTTTGTTTACTGTAGTTGTAGTTGTTGCACCCGGCCCATGTATTCTCGCTGAAATACACAAATAGCTTTAACTTTCCAATTATGACAAAGAAGTCTTAATAAAGTGTGCAAAATTCTGCGACTCTTACCTATGTTTTTCATGGTCTCCAGTAAATTTTCGTCGTCTGTGTAACGAAAAAGGTATTTAATTTTCTTTTATATAGTAGTTTGGGGGACGAATAAAAGGATACACTAACATTTGATATGGCATCTAAATGATTGGACTGGAGTGATCAAAAAGCGGATTCAAGCTACTAGGAAAGGTACAGTTATCTACTTGCTGACTGAGTTGTGATGAAAGATCATGTGTCGAGCAGAATTAAGTTGTGCATTACATATGTGCTATTGATACCACTTCTGACAATGGAACTAATTTTGTGGGAGCAGACAACCTTTTCAAGAAGTTAGATTGGAACAAAATTGAAAAGGAAACTCGAGCTATACCTTTTGATTGAGAAGTCTAATCGAAGAAGTACGAATTGTTTTGGATTCTGCGCCCCAAAATTAATAAGAACAAGTGTTTTCCCGAGAAATTTTGGTGTAGTCGATTTTTGGTAAAAAAGGAAGGTATATACTGCCTTTTTTTTGAGCCGCGAAGAAAAAATTGTCTCAGATCGACCGGGGAAAAAAACTTTCTTATAGAATGTGGCCTGTAGAATCCATAATTTCAAACAGTTCGAAGATTGGGCTACTAGTTCAAAAGTTACAGCCCTTTGCATTTTCTTTCGAAATTGGTTTCTAGTCTATAACTTTTGATTGAGAAGTCTAATCGAAAAAGTACGAATTGTTTTGGATTCTACGCACCAAAATTAATAAGAAAAAGTGTTTTCCCGAGAAATTTTGGTGTAGTCGATTTTTGGTAAAAAAGGAAGGTTATACACTGCCTTTTTTTGAGCCCCGAAAAAAAAATTGTCTCAGATCGACCCGGAAAAAAAATTTTCTTATAGAATGTGGCCTGTAGAATCCATAATTTCAAACAGTTCCAAGATTGGGCTACTAGTTCAAAAGTTACAGCCCTTTGAATTTTTTTTCGAAATTGGTTTCTAGTCTATAACTTTTGATTGAGAAGTCTGATCGAAAAAGTACGAATTGTTTTGGATTCTACGCACCAGAATTAATAAGAAAAAGTGTTTTCCCGAGAAATTTTGGTGCAGTCGATTTTTGGTAAAAAAGGAAGGTTATACATTGCCTTTTTTTGAGCCCCGAAAAAAAAATTGTCTCAGATCGACCCGGAAAAAAATTTTCTTATAGAATGTGGCCTGTAGAATCCTTAATTTCAAACAGTTCCAAGATTGGGCTACTAGTTCAAAAGTTACAGCCCTTTGAATTTTCTTTCGAAATTGGTTTCTAGTCTATAATTTTTGATTGAGAAGTCTGATCGAAAAAGTACGAATTGTTTTGGATTCTACGCACCAAAATTAATAAGAAAAAGTGTTTTCCCGAGAAATTTTGTTGTAGTCGATTTTTGGTAAAAAAGGAAGGTTATACACTGCCTTTTTTTGAGCCCCGAAAAAAAAATTGTCTCAGATCGACCGGGAAAAAAAATTTTCTTATAGAATGTGCCCTGTAGAATCCATAATTTCAAACAGTTCTAAGGTTGGGCTACTAGTTCAAAAGTTACAGCCCTTTGAATTTTCTTTCGAAATTGGTTTCTAGTCTATAACTTCCGAGGAAACTGGTACAATGAAAATTAGGAATTTAACGTTCAAACTGGATTCTGGTGTGGCGCATTTTGGGAAAGAGTAGACCATTCACTACTTTGTCGGAAGATCTGGATGATCCGACCTTTGACACCATCCTTAAGAGGGGGGGGGGGGCTTAAGAGGGATTGGAGCGCTCAAATTTTCCAGAAAGGCAAGCGATTTTGGAAAACGTTGGAGATCCAGCAATCTCTACAACTCTACAAAGGAGAAAGGCAAAGAAAATTTGAAAGTGGGAACGTTAATACGATTCGGTGATATTATTAGAGATTGAGCCAAACACATCTATTCCTAGGGGCGTGATTTCCTACCTTAAAGTTAATGAAAACATAAGACTTTACGAATAGATCTCATTGTGACATAGTGCAACCTCCCTGCGAATGAGAATCGATGGGCATCCCTTCTAACAGTAACATTTTGATTCGATTTTCATAAAATTTAAGTTCCGCAATGAAGACAAGAGACAATAGAAATTGCACATAGTAAAACCCAACAGTGATTTATACATATTTACCTTGAGTAGTCCTGTTTGTAGTAACTTGGAGGGCGGCTATTGTAAAAAAGAGGGTCGGAATCCATATTGTAATCCTGTTGCTGCATAGAGTTCGTTTGGACAGTTGAAGAGTAGCCATATTCGTCGGTGTTATTGGGAGAGTATCGCTAAAATTTGTTTCATAAGACAAATCCGTGGAAATGTGCTTTCGCGAACATTACCTGATTGGATGAACTGTTATAACGTTGGTAGGTTCCAGGACTAAGGTGTTGCTGGTGCGCGTAGGGAGCCGGCAGATGATGCTGCTGTTGGCCGGGGATGTCGTCCCGTTCGTAGGAATTTTCACGTGAGGTTTCGAGTGAGCGTTGCGGGGTATGCATCTGATGCGCAGCTGTTCGAAACTGCGAAGCGGACGAATTCGGATGTTGACCTACGGGGTAGTTCAAATCAGATGTGTAGTCGCTATCTTCCGAATACCCCGCTGAAATGTCATTTTCAAACTGATTAGAAGTGGATCGTGCTGAAAAAACGACAATAAAAAGTTTTATGGTTTTAATGTTCTTTGGTTTGTAATTTTGAGATCGGTTTCCACTTGGTGTGGTCTTCCTTAAAGTATGGAGTATAGTGTATGTAGTTCTTTATGTAAAAATATTTAAAAAAAAGTAATGTCTATTAGACATTCCTGTAACTTGTCAAAACTCCCAATTATTAAGTGATTTTGATTTTTGTATGTAGATGGCATAATTCGTATTTAGTGCATATTTTTA
The DNA here is from genome assembly GCF_008802855.1 of Photinus pyralis. Classification (NCBI taxonomy): domain Eukaryota; kingdom Metazoa; phylum Arthropoda; class Insecta; order Coleoptera; family Lampyridae; genus Photinus; species Photinus pyralis. Next base: position 9,876,132 of record NW_022170510.1, read on the forward strand.
TTTATTCGATAATTTTACGCGTCTCATGTGTAGGTATACAATTTTACTTAGATTGAAAAAGATCATAAATTTTAAATATTTTGTTTTCTCTGTTACACAATTTTAAATAACTCGTTTAATAAAAAATATCGATTCAATTTAATATCTCAGAAACTTTAGATATAAGCAAATGCAGCAAAAGACCTTGAAGACTATAAACACTTCCAACAGCAACAAGTCTAGATGTTGTTATTCATTTAGAAATTGCAAAGACATCTGAAGCTTTAAAGATGTTAGAAACTTCGTTTATAAACGAGTATTGCTTTTTGAAGTTGGGCATGAACCGAAAAGTGACCATTACACAATGGTGTGGTAGTGAAGATAACCTTCACTATTTAAGGTGAATGTTATTTTTGTTCTTTGCCAATACACTTTGAAATTGGTATGTATATAAATTTGAAGGGCAATTTTTTTTTTATTATAATATATCAGTGTCTTTTACCAAAAACTCACTTTAGTAGGTACATTAATATATCTTGAACACATTGACGGATTAAAGCTTAACAGTTAAAAATTACACCACTTTACACTTATCGCTCAATTAAGCTGCTTGCTACCGGCTTTGCATTTTTCATAATTTTCTATTCAAGCTTTATCCGTGGCATTCATGAACAAGTAAACTAAAGTTTGTGAATAAACAGCTTTCCATGTATCTACATTATAATATCAAACAGTTTGAGAAGTTTCGTACTTGATGGTATTAAAAGGATTGAATATCCTTTATCTCAGGTATTTTACTATAGTAACCGTTGAGTGCCTCAGTAGAGATTTCATCTTATAATTATTTTTCTCGTTGATATTATGTGGTAACGTGTATATTTTATTATCGTGCAGATATTGTGCTTCAAGTACATAGTGCATTTACCATTTTTTAATCGAGGAGTGATTCAGAAAAGAGATCTCTCAAAAAAGATCTCGAAAGGCGTCCTTAATCAAGTTTACGTTTAATGTATATTTCTAGTCCGCCAGTTTAGATTAAAACTCGTCCTTTAATCACGTTCAAAATTTTCATGTGCCGATCATCAAATAAAATAGGTACTAAGACGGATGGACAAAACAATCACATAAGGAAAATTTCGAAAAATGCCCCTAAAAACCTTTTGTCATTTGCAATTTGTCTTAATTATGAAATACTTAACAGATAATGAGATTAAGATCAAAATAAGTGATTTTCCTATCGAATTCTAACATGAAAATTATATAAATATAAATGTCAATCCTTCGGTCATACCCTTAAATTAGGTTCAATTATACAGTGTGTCCAAGATAAGAATGCACAGAATGGGGAAATCGGAAACCATAAGAAATACACAGTCGGTTAAATTTACAAAAAAATTGTGTATTTCAAGGCTTAGTAAAATTATGTTTTAAAAATTCCGAAATTCCGATCACTTCCGAAGATGTTCGAAAAAAAAACGAAATTAACCGTATTCGTTTTTATTTTGTTCTGATACTATTTGAAATGATATGAAAAAACAAATAACACTTCTTCATAGGAATTGCTGCTGAAGTTATACAAGATGGCGCTCACAGAGTTTAAAAGCCACGTTTCATCTTTGAGAAACCACCATCAACTTCGTATTTTTATAAGAAGCGGAACAAAAGTACAATTTTTATTACGAAAACATATAAGTAATATAAAAAATATGGAACAATATGGTTCTTTCATTGAATTATTTTAACATTTTGTCAGTACTACAACAAAAAATTTAAGAACAAGCCTTTTCTCTGACTTAAATTATAAACATTTTTTAACATTTTGGTGTAGTTAGGCGTTCACAAAATACGCAACTTTTTATAATTTAACCGACTGTGATTTCCCCATGCTTCGCATTCTTATCTTGAATTGCAAGTTAAAATCTAAAGGGAAATCTTCGAGCTCTTCAGAGTACGGTTTTTAAGGTTTAGTTCGCCGCCTCCGGAAATGTAGTCTCTACTCTTCTCTACTCGCTTCTCCTTCTCGGGCTTCTTCTAGTCTTTTTCAGAGTCGGTAGACGTTTGGAATTCTCTTGGAAATATCTAGAATCTAGATCGTTCGATTCTGGAGTCAGGATGATACTATTATCAAGATGGGTTAAATGTTTTTGACATTTCTAATTGCCAGCTTCAACACCCACGAAAGTCTCCTCTACGAATTTGTTAATCTCTTCGTTAGACTAATTTTCTGAACTAAGATTATTTCTGCAGATGATGGCCCCAATTGCAAATTGTGATAAAATCTCTTGCATTTCACCAAAATTTCACAATGGCTTCACGGATTTCACCTCGGACTTCTCTTTGCATGGATTTCATCAAGATTTTCATAGATTTCCCCAACATGGGTACACCAAATTTTACCTGTGGTTGGCCCCTCGATTTCTGTGAAGAACGTGAGGAGGGGGGGGGGATTTTTTTACACCCATCTAAGGTCTTACTGCTAACACAAACAGTTAGTTACATTGACCTGCAGTTGTTCGCAGGGAGGACAATGAGAGACTGTGGTTGATCTATTGGGCAAGGGCCTAGTCAGAGGGGCTAAATAAAATACACGTGGACGCGGTACACTCCTTATCAAACAGTTATGAGGTATAAGCATCTTAACCCTTCAGCTTAACCCCCCCTCCCTCCGGTGTGTTTAATTGGCGATGATCGGCCAGCCAGACCGAATGCTGCCTTACCATCCCTTATGACCCTCCGTTTCCAATGAACGGTAAGTTTACAGTAGATTTTTCGCATCCTAATAATGAGTTCTGACGAACAATTAGCCCCATTTCATTAGGTACGCCCCTTGTTGAAAATATCAACCCTCTCGGTTATACACTGCCTTTTTTTGAGCCCCGAAAAAAAATTGTCTCAGATCGTCCGGGGAAAAAATTTTTCTTATAGAATGTGCCCTGTAGAATCCATAATTTCAAACAGTTCGAAGATTGGGCTACTAGTTCAAAAGTTACATCCCTTTGAATTTTCTTTCGAAATTGGTTTCTAGTCTATAACTTTTGATTGAGAAGTCTAATCGAAAAAGTACGAATTGTTCTGGATTCTAGGCTCCAAACTTAATAAGAAAAAGTGTTTTCCCGAGAAATTTTGGTGTAGTCAATTTTTGGTAAAAAAGGAAGGTTATACACTGCCTTTTTTTGAGCCTCGAAAAAAAATTGTCTCAGATCGACCGGAAAAAAAAAATTTCTTATAGAATGTGCGCTGTAGAATCCATAATTTCAAACAGTTCGAAGATTGGGCTACTCGTTCCAAAGTTACAGCCCTTTGAATTTTCTTTCGAAATTGGTTTCTAGTCTATAACTTTTGATTGAGAAGTCTAATCGAAAAAGTACGAATTGTTTTGGATTCTACGCTCCAAAATTAATAAGAAAAAGTGTTTTTCCGAGAAATTGTAGTCGATTTTTGGTACAAAAGGAAGGTTATACACTCGCTTCAGGTTTTCCAAATTGTTGGTCAAACTAATTAAGTCCAGACAATTATTACATTGTGTTGTGTTTTCCTATCCTTGTTTCCTTGTTTGGTCCATAATTGTACGAGTGCATAATTCATTTTGGCATCAAGTTGGTAATCGAGACGCTTATTTTCTCTGAATCGTCCGATCGCTCGCTTGCTTGCTCGTCTGTCCGTCCACTTGCTCGCACACCCGATGGCTGCATGTCCAATGATTTAAAAGAGAACGAATGCTCCGATTGTGATGAAATTTTGCAGTTCGTAAATTGGCAAAGTACATCAAAAAATAAGGAAGCCCTTTTTGACATCTCCGTTAGTTGATCTGACCCCATGAATTCCACTGATAGTCTACAAGACCCCACATTGTTGTTTCACGTTGGGGTAAAAAACCCCGAATAGCAGTCGGCAAACGCAACCACCGCGCAGATTATTGCTATTTTAAACGTTTTAGGGGTTGATTTCACTATAAATTTCACTGCAAGTCGATAACATAAACGTGCTTTTCATATACAGACGTTTGCTACGAATGTTTAAAGGCTTAGGGGCTGATTACACCTCGTGAATTCCATTGCAAGTCGATAAAACTTCATATTGTTCTCTCAGATTGGAACAAGGTATTGTATGAATGTGCTCTTCCGATGCTTTGATTTGTTAAATACTTCAAGGGTTGATTTTACTCTTCGAATCCCATTTGAAAGTCGTTAAAACCTCGCATGCTTGTTTTGTAATTTTATGCTCAGAAGGAATGTGCTCTATAGATTCAGACCTTTGCTATGAATTAGTACTTTAGGGGTTGGTTTCACCTCGTAAATCCTATTTCAAGTCCATCACATTGTTACTTTGCGTTGGAATAAGGAGAATTTATACGTGAGTAGGCTTGTTCTCTTCCAATACAAACCGTTGGTGTGGTGGCTTTATTTTAATTGCCACTCAAATGTTACTAAAATATTGAAGAATATCAGCAGTATGGTCAAATGTAAATAAGGCACTTCAACACTACATCTAGGTGGCAAGTTCCTATCAATTATTTATTGCAGGGATGAACTACCCTTGCTACCTTACGAAGTATCGCATATTTATTTTTAAAATAATTTTATTGACTCTATTGTTGATCTGAGATTTCAATATGCCAGACTAAATATTTGCCTTTCCACCCTATAAAGCTTTTTTATTAAAAATAAGCAACAGATATTTGTTTATGAATAACATTATAAGCATTGAACTAATTAACTGCGAAACTGTAACATTGTTCAGGCGCCCACTCGCTGAAATTCTCCTACTCTTCACAGGCCTGAAGGCATCCGTGCTTAGGGAATAGATCGGATACGTTGATCGGTTCCACTAAAAATACAACAATTATTTCTTGTTTCGGGTGAAGGAGTCTAAGCAACGGCGCAGTCGATAAAGCAGCAAATCGCAATAATTCCTTATGAGTCAGTTAAGCAGTTAATTAAAGTGAGTTTCGTATGCTTAAGCGATGTTCATTTTTATACACAAGGGTGAAGTTGAGGTCAGGGTCTCTGTTCATGAACATCAGAACGAACTTGTATGGCACAGCAATGTAATATTTTTCGAACCGGTGTTTATTGAAATTGCCAGTGTTTAAGTGTTGTGTGTAGATTTTCTATTTATGTCAGTAATGTACACACGCACTTGATTTATGAGCTGTAATGTACCGTAATCTTTGGGACAATCTAGCTACGTTATTGATACCAAGCGAGTAGCGTTAATGAAAGATTCTTAAACGCCTCGCAGTGAGATCAATAAAGGTACATAATGTAATACATATCTCTAAGTACCACATTTGGAAGTAGGTATGTATGCGGCGTCTTACAATACCCATTTGAGCATACTCAATTCTAAAGGCAGTATGTGGTAAGTATTGTGTTACAAGTGCCTTTGACGTTCAGAATTTAACCGGCATATATGCGAAAATGAAGTACACCTTTCTCGCTGGCGCAAATTGAAGTAATAAATTTAAAGCTCTAAGCACGAATTTTTATTAAAGTACACAATGCTCTTGTTTAAAGAATGTAGAAACGCATAATTGGGTTGACAAGCTACCGTAATAAATCATGAAATGTAATTGGTAAGAGATGAAAAGCTCGAGCTTAATTGCCATTATACCTCATCCGTCAAGTGTTAATTTAATGAGCAGAAGAAGGTTTATACTTACAATGTCCGAAATACTGCATTTGTCTTCGGGCTTGTTCCGCACGAGCTTCCTGATCCATTATATTGTTTAACATCTCTAATTTTCGCTGTAACTCTCCCGCCTCCGCGTTTTCCGGATCTGCAACATTAATTACGGTATCACACAAACTGCGACGGAAGTGCAAAAGCCCAACTTATGGAAATGGAAGAGTAAAAAGTGCGCTTGTGAGAAGTAATAAAGTACTGAAAGGAGCGAAGAGAGGAAGAATTCAATTATTAAATTGTACAATTTAGATAAAATCGTAGATCTACGTCTTTGTATTGCTTCGAGGCGAGTTTGCTGTTTGTTTGTACGTGAAGTAAAAGCCAAAAGTGCTACAGGATAAATTATGCACGAACATGCCAGCTTATTTGTAATGATGTGCGTTTAAGTGAGGTATTACTTGCGTCAAAATTGGTAGTTAATTATGTTACAAGTGCATATCACTGTTATAAGCATCATTTTTACTCACCACCCACCAGCAAGCGTAGCACAATTGAGCTATCAATTGTACTTGGTGAACGATTTGTCTAAGTTACCTAAGTGTATCATCTCTTAATTAATTGTTCAAAACAATGCAACATTTTACGGGAGTTACACTTGACCTACTACTGGTCCACTAGGGTTTTTATCCACATATGAGCATTTGCAGTATAATTTATTATATTCCGAAGTATTTCTGCGATGATGAAACTTTCCATTACAAGTTAAGGTGTGCCTGTAACTCTCCAGGGGTTGGGGGTGAGTTAATTATATTCACATTGCCAATTACGTTTGTACATTGATACACGACGTTTACAATACGCATGTTTGAGGGTTACGTTATTGTTTTGATCTCAGTTTTTACAGCAATTTGAGTTATCTGAGTAGTTATGAATCATTTGTACTACCACTAAAAAATGAGCTGGGATAATTTTTTCCAAAGTATATGTGCTTTTGTGAACCTTGAACTCGAATAGAAGCCGAATCAAACCGATTCGTGTCGAGGGAGCTTTCGGTTACATCAGGTCTCTATAAGTACCGAACACACGCCGTATAAACCGGTTCACACATCGGAAGTGACCGAAAACGAATGGAATACGCACCGAACCGACTCGAACCGTATAAGTGTGAAACAAACCTTACGGTGATCGTTTGATATGTAGTTAGCGTTCAACGTACGTTATTGCGCTTCCTTGATGCGAGAAAGAGATTAGAGTAGTACGTTGAACGGCCTCGTGGATCCTTCTCGAAAAAATACATTGCAGTTTCCCGATGGTGCGATCTACTTCTTACTATTAAATTCCAGACGTTTTGTTTTAACAGAAGAGCGTGTATTATATCAGTCACGTGGAACTTCCGGTTCCGGAACAGGCCTACCCCAAAGTTGTGGTTACTTTTCTCAGGAACCGCAAGTTCCACGTGGCTGATATACTTCACGCTGTCAGCCCTCCTCTGAGGAAGGCAAAAAAGCCGCGATTTTATCGATTATTTTGTGTAGCAAAATTTGAAATTATCGAAAGTTTATTGAAATTGGCAGAAATACGTTTTCCTTACTAAATCGAGTGCGTAGAGCCCACAAGTTAAATTCGTTTTCAGCTGCGGGGCCATTTGGTCCCTTAAGGGCCTAAAAGTGGCCAAAAATTCGATATGGCTCTAATGGAAAATTCACAACTCCCTTATGTGTGGAGATATTGATTTTCTGCTTTTTTTTGTTGGGCAAGGTTAAGACGATAGCGTGTGGTGTAAAAATGTGGGCCATCTGACATTATAAAATGGACACGTGGTCCTACGGTTGCCTTCCCACCATTGCATTTTCAATGCCATCAAAGAAATATATGGCGAATTCGCAAACAACATTATAAACAACGCATTGGCGAAAAAATGTTATGGGAGAGAAAATTATTTAGATATGTTCGCAGCAAGCCATTGATGCAGTTACACTGAAAATATGGAAACGCCCTGTAGAGCTTACCAACAAAATTATTTTAGTTTGGCGAAGTTGCCAGAGAAGATGTAGATTAATTTCGAAGATGATTCAGATAAGGATTATATATTTGTAACTTAATTTAAATTAATGTGATAATGATCCGAAAGGAACGCGGGCTATGGTTCGATTTTACCAGGACAAAAACATGAAGATCGGCGTACAAGTTAGGCGAAAGTTTATGCCCTTGCGACGTTCAATAACCAGCTGGAACGATGCACGTTGACATTTTTGAAAAAAAATATGACGTTCCTAGGATCTTAAAATTCGGGACCTGATTTTTATTGTTACATTGTGCTTGTTTAGTGCTTTGTTGAGTTCGTATATTTGTGTTGGCTATACCAGGGTTTTTGTCCAGAAGAAGGTTTCCCTGATATCGTCTGGTTGTGTGCGTAATATATTTTATATGTTCTTGTCTTTTTTTACGCACAAATCTATCCTTTCCCATTTGTGAAAGTGTCGCAAAGCATCCATCGTTTTGACATGATATGAAAGTAACGGTGATTCTGCTCGTGTGTATGGAGTAAGTCAAGATTGCAGTCGCTTCTCAATTTCTGCGGCACAGTACAACGGGCACTGTTTTTACAAAAAAACAATTAAAACGATTGTTGTTAGTAAAAGATTGCGACATAGACAAATAGGTAACTATCGAAACATTTTTGAAGTCGTTGATGTAATGGGTATCCTACCCACAATGCAGCACTTCACCTGATGTTGGTATCATGTTTAATGGAAAATCACTCAATAATCATTGCGGTTATGACTGTTACGTTACTAGTAATGTTTGCTAAGTTAGTAGACTTTCGATCGTTTACATGAAAGCTTCAGTTGCTCATTTAGTATCTTTGTTTCTAATGATTATCTACAGTTGACCTCAGTTGCAAATAAGGCCAATCCTAGGGCCAATCCTCTAGTAGATTTCTCAGTTCTATTTAAAGTTTAACCTACACCCGATACGGAAAGAAGTTTTAGGCACGACATTTTAGCGCATATTGAAAGACAAATGCAATTTATACATATATACATGCAGAAAGCTTTTATCATCCATCTCGAAGAAAATGTCAAAGCGCTGTCCTCATTCTGAATTCTGAATTGGGACACGTCTACAAACTATAGAGAAAATCTTCTATTTTCTTGCATGTTTACATATTTTTATCGTTACACACATCATTTTAAAAGTGAGTTCTTAACTACCACATAAAGGGTTTTTATAGAGCCAAAATTCGTGACTCGAAAACTCTTCACTTCTAGTTAACGTTAAAGGGACGTTTATAAAACATTAAAATTTTAAATTAGGATTTCGTAATTATTTTTGCAAGCCTTTAACGTAAAAAGAGTCCGCATTATTCAAGAGAGCGAACACTAAAGTAGGGAATTTAGACAAAAGCCGCATTAGCAAACAAATGCAACGAGGTGAGGATTTGGTGCCTCCACCGTACACGGCGGTTTGTGGGTTATAAATATAGAGATTTATTATACTTATTGCGAGTTTGACGTTTATTGGATTATTCCATTTAGGTTGGGAGTAGGTAAAACGTGCTAATTGCAAAATGGGAATCTATTTTTGATGTGGATATTGTCTCCTTAAAATTACAAGTCTTTATAAGACTGCAAAGGCGAAAGAAATGGTGGAGTTTCACCAAAGGAAATGTTTAAAATTACCTGAGAGAATCATAAGGTAGAAGTTAGGTACTACATTTTGCCACAAAGAACCAATGCGTTTTTCTAATCGCTTAGATTAGAAAGAATCAGTAGACCACAAATTGCTGATTAGTGGTAACATATTATAACATTTCTGCAAAGGGTTATTTCCAGAGCTGGGCAGAATACTTTCAAAAAGTATTTGAATACTAAATACTTTTACGTCCAGCACAAGCGAATACTAGATACAGATACATTGAAAAGTATTCAAATACTTAAAAAAAGAAGTATTCAAATACTTTAAAAAATAAGTATTCAAATACTTTAGAATGTATTCGAATACTTTCAAATGTATTCGAATACTTTCAAAAGTATTCTAATACTATCAAAGGTATTCGAATACTATAAAAAGTATTCGAATACTTTGAAAAGTATTTCATTATCTTACTTTGAAAAGTATTCGATTACAGTAAAAAGTATTCAAATACTTGTCACTCAAATACATTAAAAATTTAAAATAGTATACTAGATAAAAGGCTTAATACTACTTAAAAAATCAAGTTATACTTTGTATGGGGTTAGCTTTTTTTATATTTCTATTGTTATATACAAATTTAAGGGGAGTAAAAGCGTATTATTATTATTATATTATTATATAGGAGGTACCTACCAGGACCTTTCTTATACCAGTTATATCCTTAAGAATACGTGTACCAGTTTTCAAAGCGATCGTTTTGACCATCCGTTTGTCTGTGTGCATGATAACTTGTTTTGAAACGTGCGATCGCTTTGAAAATTGGTACACATGGTCTTAAGGATATAAGAAAGGTCCCTATTGTTTTTAAGTTATGTAGACTATCGAGTTCGGTATTCAGATGTATCGGATTTTTATATTTGATTTTTTGAGGCCGGAAAAAAAATTGTCTGAGATCGAGATCGATCGAGAGTCCATAATTTCAAACAGTTTGAAGATTGGGCTACTAGATCAAAAGTTATAGCCCTTTGAATTTTTTTTCGAAATTTGTTTTTTGTCCATAACTTTTTATTAAGAGGTCTAATCGAAAACGTACGAATTGTTTTGGATTCTACGCACCAAAATTAATAAGAAAAAGTGTTTTCCCGAGAAATTTTGGTGTAGTCGATTTTTGGTAAAAAAGGAAGGTTATACACTGCCTTTTTTTTAGTCCCGAAAAAAAAATTGTCCCTGATCGACCGGGAAAAAAAATTTTCATATAGAATGTGCCCTGTAGAATCCATAATTTCAAACAGTTCGAAGATTAGGCTACTAGTTCAAAAGTTACAGCCCTTTGAATTTTCTTTCGAAATTGGTTTCTAGTCTATAACTTTTGATTGAAAAATCTAATCGAATAAGTACGAATTGTTTTGGATTCTACGCACCAAAATTAATACGAAAAAGGGTTTCCCGAGAAATTTTGGTGTAGTCGATTTTTGGTAAAAAAGGAAGGTTATACACTGCCTTTTTTTGAGGCCCGAAAAAAAAATTCACAGATCGACCCGGAAAAAAAATTTTCTTATAGAATGTGGCCTGTAGAATCCATAATTTCAAACAGTTACAAGATTGGGCTACTATTTCAAAAGTTACAGCCCTTTGAATTTTCTTTCGAAATTGGTTTCTAGTCTATAACTTTTGATTGAGAAGTCTGATCGAAAAAGTACGAATTGATTTGGATTCTACGCACCAAAATTAATAAGAAAAAGTGTTTTCCCGAGAAATTTTGGTGTAGTCGATTTTTGGTAAAAAAGGAAGGTTATACACTGCCTTTTTTTGAGTCCCGAAAAAAAATTGTCTCAGATGGACCGGGAAAAAAAAATTTCATATAGAATGTGCCCTATAGAATCCATAATTTCAAACAGTTCGAAGATTGGGCTACTAGTTCAAAAGTTACAGCCCTTTGAATTTTCTTTCGAAATTTTTTTTTTTTTATTTAAAGGAATAATGCCTGAACTACAAGGTCTTGTGGCATTTTTGCTTATACAGCAGATAAGATTTACATTTACATGGCATCGATTAGTTGAATGTCTTTTAGAAAACTTATTACGTTCTTTGGCTTTGAGAAAGCGGTTTCTAAGTGGTTGCCGATGTTAAAGTTGTTGCGCTGCTTCGTGGTCCTAGGACAGTCACAGAGGATGTGTCTCACAGTTAGTTTGATATTGCATTGTTTTTTGGAGTTCTTTTAAGAAGCGATAGTCAAGGAAAGTAGAAAACACTTTAATGAACACGAATGAGCAAAAATATGGAAAAATGTAATGACTAAACTGAAACAGATTCAATCAGCAATTTTGTGTTACTACAACTAACTATACATAGCAACTAAAAACAACTCCCTGCTTTTTCATTACTACTAAATCAAGGTGTTAAGGAAAGCAGGCATTTTCAAATATCTCAACATTGTTGGCAAGTTGGTTCTTCTTCCTTTTTAAGCAGGTAGTCGTGGGTAAGTCTTGTATGTCCGGTTTTCAGTCTTGTTAATATTGTCTCTTCCCTTCTAGTGATATTGCTTTGGGATTCTGGGGGTGTGTGTTTCGGTTTGCAGTAATTTTTTGTGTTCGCTGTTTCTTCCCATTCCAAGTTCCATGCTTTGGTGATACGGTTTTTAATTATATGTTTGGCGTCGGTCCTTGTGGTGTATGTCGTGCTTGGATCTTTCCTGGATGTGGCCTCTTTTGCTTGTTGGTCTGCTCTGTCGTTGCCTTCAATGTTGATATGTGATGGAATCCATAGAAAGTCGGTTTCTTTGCTTTGTGATTTGAGTGTTTTCCAGGTGGTGTGTATTTCTTTGATACATTCATGTTGTGGGTACATGTTGTTTAATCCCTGGTTTCTAGTCTATAACTTTTGATTGAAAAATCTAATCGAAAAAGTACGAATTGTTTTGGATTCTTCGCACCAAAATTAATACGAAAAAGTGTTTTCCCGAGAAATTTTAGAGTAGTCGATTTTTGGTAAAAAAAGGAAGGTTAAGTACCTATTCAATTACTATGCGAAGTATTCGAATACTTCTCAAAGTATTCAAATACCTTGCGAAGTATTCGAATACTTTACGAAGTATCCAAATACTTTGCGAAGTATTCGAATACTAAATATTTGTGAAAGTATTTGAGTTACAAAAACAAATACTGCTTCCATAATAGTACATTATACATATATCAAGGTAGAGAAGTCCAGTATTATTGCCTGAGCACCAAGATTACATCTCGAGGCGCTTGCGCCGAGGGGTGTAAGGTGCGAAGGCAATAATAGACTTCTCTACCGTGGTATATATTTCTATTTTTTTCACTACTAGCACTTGAAATCCTCTAAATTAACATATTATATTGATAAGAAAGTGAACGGTTGGACAGAATTTTTTGTTTAATAATTTAACATGTCAATCAAGTACGTGGAAGTACAAGTCAAACAGGCCGTATTTTGTTCTGTCATTGAGATATTTTTAAAGAGTAATTTCGTTCGAATTTTTTCAAAATGTGATAATTTTAGGTATGTAATTTTTCTAGAAATGGTTGATGGTGGCAATTATTCATTTTAGAGAACTTGTCCAAACGTTTATTGAGTGAAATTTCGGGTTGTGTTTTCTAAAAGTGACAGCGTGACAGTTCTCATTATTGACTACTAGTTAATAATATCCACATTATTAACCACTTTGAACAAATGCCGAGAAAGGCTACTTTACAAATGGAAAAAAGGTTAATAATCATGTCATCAGACGCTAGTAGTGAAAAAAAGTATTTAATTACAAAGTATTTGAATACTTTAAAGGATTTGAATACTAAAAAGTATTTACAAAATCGAATACTGCCCAGCTCTGGTTATTTCTATACAAATTTTGTCCAGGAAACTTATGCCCTTTCGAAAAGCCCGAAAAACCTTTTTCTTAATGAATATTAATGTTGCGGAAAAAAAGGTTGCTGTTTTAATTCTGCCCGTTACATAAACATTTACCGTAAATTATACGGTAAGTTACAGGATTTAATTTATAATTGGAATGTTACCATTAAATCGTAAATTCTCCAATAAAATTTCCCAATTAAGAGGATTGAAGGGTGTGGCCAGTATTTTTGTATAGTAAACGTTAGTAAAGAAGCCGCTGTGTGTTGCGTTTAAGAGGAGAAAGAAGCAGTTGCGAATGCAAAGCCAATCAAAAAGAGTTATATTAACATTGACATTAGACTTTTGTGTTGCATTTACCTATGGAAGCATTAGATTGAGTAACGTCGTTCCGGCAGGATGCAGTGTCTGTTAAAATACTCCGCCACCCAGTTGGAGGGTCGAAGCGGCCTGCACATCACGTCGTACGTATTATGCATAGCACATCTACATACTAACTACAACTTACATCTTCCTGTATAACTTATTCAACTACTTAAAGCAAATGTCTCTACCTTTATATTTACAGAACACACATTCGTCATCTTGAAATTTGAAGGCATTAACGTTTCATGCTTCGTAAAGTGCTTCGTAATCAAAGATGTTGCTTCACTTTGTTAGTGGAAGTAACTTAAGTGGTTGTATCAATTTCTACTTACAAATTAATTTAAAACTACTCAAGATTAAGAACGTTTATATTTTACCCAAACTCCCAGTGAACTTTCAACCAACTCATCCACGCATTTGCCCACGTATTCTTGTAAATACTTCTGTGACCCTTAACCTTTGAGCCGCATAAAAAGTAAATGGAATTACCGCATGAACATACACAAAACACCGCAGACCTAGCTAGCTCTCTAATTAAATCGATCCCAGAACACTATCAAGTATCAACTTCAAACTTGAGATTCTAAAGCAAACAGTAGCCACAATCAAATTCCTTAAATTCGAAAAGGGTCACCTACATCATGAAGACTCCTGAAGTGAACTTTGTGTACGGATCAACAAAATTAATCATAATTAAGCATGATACATTTATCTTGATCTTAAAGGGATCGAATAAACACAGGATTTGCATGATTTCACGCAATCTAAATTTACTCTACACACAAATGAAAGTAAACATAAAATCCTACTTATCAAAATTCAACTACAACAGCTTCCGATTAAACAAACCCCGCATATACGTTCGAATCCAATTGTCCGAATTAACTGGCTGAACGTAAACGCAGGACCGATGAATCGAATGGCGGCACGTTTAACGTGGACTACAACTTCAATGAAAACTGCTATCCCAAACGTGTTTTTTAAATTACACCCTGTATAATGTGATAATATATATATATATAAAAAAAGTATACCTACGTTGTAATACATCAATGTAATCAGGAAAAAGATTGCAAAAAACTGACGTTATGATATACAGGGTGTTGCATTTTAAAAATACTAACTGTGGGCCAAATCTCAGAAATGGTGGTCCAAAACGACACTGGATTCTACGTAAAAATATCAAAAATTAGCAGTTTTTACTTTTTTTCTTACTTTTTCTAAGATAGTAAGGTAGATAACTTTTCGTTTCCCCAATTATTTTTCAAATTTGAGGAGATGTAATCAGCTAACACTAACATGTAAGTTGCAGACCCTATCAATTTTGTTGTCTTAAAGTAATGGAAGAACTGCAAAGTTTATACGAAACGGTCCCCCACACCTGAACTATGAGCACGAGTACTTATACAAAATTGTCTTCGTATTTTCCAACCACAATAGCGCCGTTAAATAAAATTGAGCCAATAATTCACTTGGCGAAAGCTACCAAATTTCTAAACTAGTACATGCACAACGATCCTTCCGTGTTGACTAGCAGAGGACCACCCTCTCACATGCGTAAAAAAAAACTTTCGACTAAAACTTTTTCATTTAAAATACCGTTGTCACTTTTGCTAAATAAATTGACGTTGGCAGAGATTTGCGGCGAAAATTCCATTATAAGAGAAGGTATATAACATCTGGAAATTTCGCACGAGTCTCTTCGAAACAACGGGCGATTTAATGTTGCCGCCTACTATTTTTTCGGTTACACCCCACGTTTCAATCTTTTTAATAAAAGAGGAAAAATTCGAAGTCATATGTTACACTCGTCAAATATGGAGGTACTTTAATTCGCAAACAGTCTCTTTGAACCTTGTTCTTCTCTTTATTCTCCACAAAGCCCTGAATATGGAGTAATAAAGGCTTTACGCACACTTTAATAGCAATAATTGCAGTGCATTTTTATTAGCTGATATACGGGTTGTACACGGTACACCAAATTTATTTGGAATCCCCTTTGTTGACTTTAATGAAACCTATATATTGATAGAGCATATTATTTAAATTGAAATTTAAAAGACTAACGGAAAAACTTAAAGGGGATCTAAATAAGGGACATTTTTATAAAGGCTTGCTGTTGAGGTCGTGGCAAAAGCTACTCTGATAATATTTAAATTCTGCCCGTTGTCATTCTAATATTCCAAACAATATCAAAAGTATCAAACATGAATCGTAAAACTATGCGTAAATAGAATAAGACAACACTGGGGTATGTAGCAACTATTATCAAAAAATATCTGCAGATGTCAGGATAAAAAATTAAAACATGCAAGCAATTTTTAAGGAGGCAGACAACGCATTGAAAAAATGTGGTTTGAGATGAAAAAGTTTTTTAATAATCCACAAACATCCAAACAGTATAGGGTGTACTCCGATGTAAAAATGTAACACACCGCTGAATTTACTTTTGGTTTAAAGGAGTAATTTTTTCACATCAATGATGGTTTCCCTAGCAGTGTAGATGGAAAAATATAAATTTATTTTATTGTTGATTAATAAAACAGATATTTTAGATATTGAAAGTACTTGTAACGATTTCCCCTTCTGAAAAAATAGGGCACCATCCTACACTACCAGAAGTACAATAACGTAATGGCAAGAATACCTTGCAGATTTTATCCACCCTAACATGTGGCCCCCTAAACATCCCTGATCTTATCATCATAATGAATTTGGTTAAATTATATTTAGGGTTTAGATAAAAAAGAACCGAAATACATATTGTACAGGGTGAGTTTATTTTTATTTTCAATATGGGGGCCTCGTAAACCGTAAGAAATACAAAGCCGCTTCAATTAATTAATTTTATGGTGGTCCTTTCAAAGTTTTTTGTCGCTCTAGAAATGGCGAAGCTACAGCCAAAAAACCCAAAAATGTCATTTTTGAGAATGTATCCGCTCAATGATAAATTTGAAAAAGCATGGCGGAAATGGAGCATTATTGTCATCAAATTTAGTAGTTAAAAAGGAAGCAGTTTCTATTCTCGACAAAAATCCTTCGCAGCTTGGTAAGTGTCAATAGTGATTACTCATTCAATTCAGTCTAGGCACTCCTTATTAGCAAATTGTTCTGCCGCCAAAATTGAGTGAGGTTTTTCATTTAATTAAAGTGAAAGCGTGGCAGACTAGAGCAAGGCCTTAATATTTGACAAAGAATTACTCGTCGAAAAGCCGATTTATTACTTTTCTCTTTGTATTATACAGCACCAGAGATTGAACGTCTATACAGTCAATGACGGCGAAGAGTAGCTATTCATAATTCAAAAAGAAATTCGAAAATATATATCAAAGGCATTCAACATGTCAGAGTTAAAAAGAATAGAAATGTTACTTTTGATTTAAACTCCCACGTGAGATATATTCCGTTCTTAAAAATTTTACGATGGTCGCATTTCACCTAGCGCAATTTACCACTTCTGACATTGAGCAATTTTCCTTTTGTTTTAAAGGATGGGACGAAAAATGTTAGATACGCGAGATGTGGTTTTTTAAGACGTGTTTTGCCAATAATTGGCTATAAGCCAACAGTTGGGTAGTTTGGCCTAGATTTGAAAAGCACTCGGATTTTTGTCGTTACATAAATTACTATAAAGGTGAATCGTGAAATGGAATTTTCTCGATTATACGACATTTATTGCCGTCGCACGATTTAAGATTATGTCAGTTGTAACTTGTACGCATCAACATATTTTTTATAAAAAAACGAATATTATTTACTTTTGATATGGCAAATCAATACGTCCCGAGTTAAATGTTTAAATTGAAAGGAATATTCGGAAACTGTGCAGAAAATGTCTACTGCGGTAGATGTGGGCTTATGGAAACCATTTTAATTTTCGTTAGTCAACGAGTAATTTCCCGGCAGGTGGTTAGTCTGTCCTCTGAAATACCGCGCCGTTTAAACAGAAGTTCGGACAGGTCGGATTTAAGTTTGCCTCAAGCGAGAAAACTTTAGAATTTAGGGGTGAGCACCAGAACACAGGGTATAAACACAATTTACTGAACGTTCACACCCAACATTCTAGACACACCTTAAGAGTAATTTGATAAGGTATGAAGTGAAAACCTCTTCCGAACTGAGATTCCTTTTAGCCTTATTTAAGAAAAATGTACACAATGTGCGGGATTCAAGGTTTTAGGATGAAA
This sequence comes from Photinus pyralis, assembly GCF_008802855.1. Lineage (NCBI taxonomy): Eukaryota > Metazoa > Arthropoda > Insecta > Coleoptera > Lampyridae > Photinus > Photinus pyralis. The sequence continues at coordinate 9,893,798 of NW_022170510.1, forward strand.
AACTTCTAATTACGATTCTTACCTTGACATTAGCGTTTCAAAAGCAAATGTTTGAACGAGATCCGAATTTATATCGACACATTTTCGTGTAGGTATGAAAAAAAATATAGAAAATGGCCTCAATGTATAGAAAAGTTGTTTTCAATTTTTGGGTTAATCACACAAAGTCCGAGGGCTCAGACCAACAAATCTCAGAGCTAAACTTTTGTTAATGACAGAAAATAACACCGTGTTCTTGAAATTTCTGCAGACGGTGGCATCCAAAACCGTTTAATAGTGAGAAATTAGAATGACTTTATACCAGTCTGAAATTTAAATCAGTTTATATCTAACTTTGTACAAGGCAAATGTTTAAGAGTGAATTATGTAGACGGCGGCGTAATATCAGCAGACGCATTGAAAGTTTTCCGTAGGCCATTTTTCACGAGCGACTTTGACACGTATAAGCTGTATCCGAGATAAGAAGGACCACTGTGGGAATTCTAGGAAGGGTACAAGATACAAATTTGGTTAAATATGAGAAAAGTTTTGCAATCAAAGGTCTAAAAATTCCTGAAAAATGTTTAGTTTTTGAATGATCTTGAAAAAATCAGGTTTTTCAAATTTACCACTTATTTTTTTTTCTGGCGTTAATATTTGACCTAGAGCAAAGCCACTGACACCGTCGTTAATTTCATTTTTTAAATACTGTCCTGATATTCGGATATCATATTCCTAAGGATCTTTTTATTGCAATGAAGCATATAGCATTTAATGGTTTAATTGCGGTTACCCTTTTTTTCGGGCTTAATCATGAAAATTCCTATCACGGACCTATACAGAGATTTTTTAAAATAACTAATTGGTTCGGACAATTAGTGGTTTATTTAATTATTTATTTAATAGCATTCCAATGAGTGATTCGGTTATTAGCAAAAGGTATGAGAATTGAAATACAACAAGAAACGAATTTGAACAAAACAACTAAATGTAGAAGATAATGTTCCAAAAGATTTTCTTTATTTTCTAAACACAGATTTCAAATGATTCCCCTTGGTTCCTTCTTCCGTTGCAAAATTTTAATGATAAACACGATTCTCAGCACGAAGAATGTATAACTCGCAAACAGTTTTCAGGAATAGCTAGATTTTGGTCAACACGCGTCAATTGGAGTTTCTGTCCCTCAGTCTGTGTACTGGGTGGCCAAATAAAAATGGCCGTCGGTCATATCTCAGAAAATAGTAGAGATTTCGGGTAAAAAATTATGTAATAAAAGTGACCAGGAGAAATTGCTGGAAATTATTTTCCAGTGTATAAAATGACCACTAGGGGGCTCAACAGTCATGATAAAATTTTAATTATCTCCGGATTTTATATCTATATAATAAAGTGGTATCAAAGATAGCTGGGTTTTAATCCTGACCCATTATTTTTTGTTTTATTTTGTTTCCTGTCTTGTGAAATAAAATGGTGGGGGGAATTAATTTAATATTTTCCGGATTTTATTATGCGACATCAAAGATAGCCGAATTTTCACCCTTATATGATACACATTATTGTTTGTGGGATCATCAAATGTTTATTTTTAAATAAATATTGATTTCGCAAGTTTGGCTTAACCGATTTTAGAAACCTTAATGTCGTTAAAAAGAGCTTTATTTGCATACCAACAGCCTCTTTGCGTAACTGGTAATTTTACGGTCGTCACTAGAGGGCGTTAACGGAAATTTTACTATACGAGTATACTAAGATTTTTCTTGAAAAAACTAAATGAGATGATATTTTTTATACGATAAAATAAAACTCGATATTTCATTAGGTCTAGTAAACACTTCAAAAATCGAATACGATCACATATGCTCGAGTGTTGACAAGTCCCAAGAATGTGTATGTAAGAAGGGGTCTGGACATGGGTCGCTTATTATCTCGATATTTGATGATTATATGTATATTTCTTTTCCATCGCATATAGTTCCTTGCGCAGACATATTTGAGGTTAAGTGGTAGAGCGGAGAAGAGCAATTGCTCTTTACCGAACTTCGCCTTTGATAATAGCACAGTAGTAAATTTCAAGCACGTGTGTACACATCCACAATAGCCAAAGGAGCATTAATATTTATCTAATGTACCACACCGAAAAAAAATGTGCTAAACTCAATAAAGCAATATTATTATTATTATTATTATTAAACATTCCAGATCAGCATCTTTTTTATAACTCGAGATATTGGCCAAGATGCCCTCTAGTGACGGCCGTAAAATGACCAGGTATAAAAGCAAATGGGATGTTGGTAGGCCAAATAAAGCTCTCTTAAAAGGGACCAAGTTTAACTAACATCGGTTAAGCCAAACTTGAAAACATTTGCTTTCCCCCTCCACTTTATTTCACAAGATAGGAAACAAAGTAAAACAAAAAATAGTGGGCCAGGATTAAAACACAGCTACGTTTGATACCACTTTATTAGATAAAATTCGGAGAAAATTAAAATCTTATCATGACTGTTGTTTGTACACCCTAGTGGTCATTTTATACATTGGAAAATAATTTCCAGCAATTTCTCTTGGCCATTTTTATTACATAATTGAAATATGGCCAGTTTTATTTGTCCACCCGGTACATGTTAACTTGTGAACGGTTTCGAATTTTTCAATTGTGATAATGATGAATAAAGATGTTGAACTTTTACATAGTAGTGATCCGCGCTTATTTGTGATTTCGAAGTTGAGTTTGTTTCGATTTGCATTTATCTCGTTACGAAGGATTTGAATTGGAATTTGTACACGTGACGCTTCCGAATCCTGGCGCATTTTCTTTTCAGACGTCCGATATCTGACGGTGGAAGTGACGTAATTTAATAATTCTTAGCATCTTTATTCGTATTAATTGGTTCCTACGCCCTCTCATTAACTTAGAGGTATGTGCATTTGGGATTTTAAGACGACTGCTGTATGTAGTAGTTATAGAGGGCTTTTCCTTCCTCCGATATTTGCTGCCGAACAATACCAGCCCAGATCGGGAGTGTTAAAAGTATCATCGGGGTGTTTCCTTGCGAAGATATTAACTTAATTGGGCTCAAAACCTGTGTAGACCTTATCAGGGCGATAATGACCACCTTGAAGCCTTGCACCGACCATCTGTAGTCATGTAATCAATAATGTTGAATATTTGGAGAAATATTTGTATTTGTGGGTCTAGTTTATTTTGAGCTTTTGTTGATTGAATAAATCAGTATCTGTTTTGGTACCCTTTACTACCTTCGAATCTTCTTAATTTCGTATTGGGAGAGTTAAGATAGAAATGGAGTGGCGCCCAACCCTATGGGTAAATGGTAACGAAAGACCATTTGACCAAAACGAACTACGGCTGTGGAGATTTTCACGCTTCTATTTTATTTCTTAACTAAAAGCAAAACATCATTAAATAGGTCCCTCCATGTGAAAATTATTTTTTATAAATCATTTCTTGATATTCCCGGTCGTTTCCGCAATAATCGACTGTCTCAAGATAAATAGGACACCCTGTAGGTATATAAATTAATTAAGAAACATTGAATAAAAAATAAGATCACAGCTTACAAAAAAAATGACCGCTACGCCCTCGGATAAACCGCAATTCATCTCGCTTATAACACCCAATAAATCATCTCAGAAACAGGTATATATTCTAGATAAAAATGATGGTATTTAATTCACTACTTATTTGCGTTTGCTCCAAATTCCATTGTCATACTTGGACAAAATCAAACTTCACCCCTTTTTAAATTAATAATAATTCTAATTAGTTTGCGATAGCCGACAATGTTTAATGATACGTTCACTCGTAACTCGAGCTCCACGTTGTTGTGTTATATGACTTCACGCACTTTTTTTACTTTTGTTTGTGTTTATTCCTAATAATTGATTTATTTCTACAGTCAAGCAATCAACATTGCTTCCGGTTAATACTCGTATTTGAATGAGTAACCACTCGAAAACTTTGATCGTTAATAAAAAATTATCAAAGTCCTCGTTTGAGATCGAAGGGACTTCAGCGCATTTTTGTGTGGCAGATCAGTATTCTATTAGCCACTTTCGACTCAACCATCAATAACAGATCTTGTCGAAGGCTACTACATTCACTAACCGCTTCCCACTTTCCGCGTGCACCCGCAATTCGCTTTTAAAGTTTTGTCTCCACCATTAGTGAGATCGTGTCGCGGGCTACCACATTCTCTTTGACGGTACCCACTTCCGACGTCCCGTTCACCCGCAATTCGCGTTTGAAGATTTGACTCCACCATCAGGAAGATCGTGTCGGGGGCTACCACATTCCCTTTGAGGGTACCCTGTAGATACACGTACACCCGTTGCCTTTCTACAAGAGTTCTTCTACGCGCCCACATTTGCTGCCAGCCAGCCAGCCAAAGTGAGATTAAAAGCTACTTTTTACAAATAAATTTGCAAAAATGCGATAAAAATTAGGGTTACTATTTGAAAAACCGGTGTATTCTTTCTATTTGAAAAGTCCCGCGTAATTATTGTACGCACAGTTGTACTTTCAATATTTGTTATTTTGATATATTTTTTGAATTAATATTTAACATAATACTCTTTTCGTAAAAGCGAATAATTTCAACCAGCTTCCCCATTATGTTAAAAATACTTCAAGCAGCGGTGAAATTTCGTAATAATGCGAGATAGACAAAAACGGAAATTCAATTTATTACCGAAATGTTTTTCTAATAAATGGCAAGCTAATAAATGGCTTCATATTCAAGGATATAGTTTCCATACATAGTCCAATTTTAGAAAATAATAGTAACGTTCTTGTGAATGCTTTGGGTAATTATTTCAAGAATAAATTGTGATTGAATGTATACTTTGTAAGATGGACCAGTACTTCAGTCAATTACATAGTGTGATTACAAATTACATAGTGTGATACAAAAGGTAGACTTACGTTATCCCTATTACGCGTCTGATAGTTATGGCACGTAGAGTGTACCTCAAAATGTTCAATGTTTGCTTTTATGTACAGTAGGCACTCCAGTATATACAAGCAAGGATATGTTAATATACGGAGCGATGCAAAAGCGTCTTTGCATTGCTCTCTATATTTAAGGTTATTAATGATTCTAATGGCTCTCCTTTGTAGCCCGAAAATACGATTGGCTATACTGGAATGTCCCCATACCAATATTCCATAGGAAATATGAGGCTGAATTAACGAGAAGTATATTGTTTTAAGAATTTTTGCAGATAGACTCCCCGAGGCCGCACGTAACAGGTAAATACCAGAATTTATTTTTTTAGAAATTTCATCCCCATGATTATGCCATGCTAGTTTATAGTCAAGATGTACGCCCAGAAACTTAACTTTCGGTGACGTGAGGGATACGTCAAACTTGCACAGTGAAAATGTAACATTTAAAGACTTGTTCTTATTTAGACATAATTGATTTGCATTGAACCATTCTGTGGCCTTCGTTTGCACCTCCCTGCTAAGAGAAGTTGCCTTTTCAAAAGATCTACAGCTAACTGACAGAGAAGTGTCGTCAGCGAACAGCATAATATTGCAGTGTGAGCTCATGAAACAGGCGAGGTCGTTGATATAGATTAAAAATCGAACAGGACCTAGTACTGACCCTTGGGGCACCCCGTGTAGCATTGTCGTTGACTCTGATTTGGTGTTATTAATGGTTACATACTGGAGTCGTTGTGATAAATAAGATTTAACTAAATCTCTGCTGTCGACGTCAAAATTGTAAAATTGTAATTTATTTAGTAAGATAGCATGGGAGACGCAATCGAAGGCTTTCTGTAGGTGTAGGAATGTCGTGATGTGATATTCTTTAAGGTCAAGACTGTTATGAATGGAATTAATAAGAGCAAGGACAGCATCAATCGTCGAGTGTCCTTTCCTAAATCCAAATTGTTTTTCGGAAAATAAGTTATCTTCAAAAAAATTTGTTATTTGGTCGGCTAGTAATTTTTCAAAAATTTTGGCGAATATGGATATAATTGAAATTGGACGATAATTGTTCATATCAGTTTGGTTCCCCTTTTTCAGGATCGGAACAACTGACGCAATTTTTAGCACCTTAGGAAAAGTATTAGTTCGTATGCACGCATTAATAATTTTCGTAAGGGGTACAGTGATGTAGTGAATAATTGTTTTTATGACTACGGCACTTAGTCCAAAGCAGTCCTTGCTCTTATTGTTTCTCATTTTTGAAATTGTTTCTCTCACATCACCGAAAGAAACTTCGTTAAACCGGAAACATGGTTTCGCTACCTTGACATAACGCATGAATTTTAAAGGGTCTCGATTTGAGTTTGGTATCGAGTTAATAATGGCACTGGCAATATTACTGAAAAAGTTGTTCATTGTGTTAGGATCAATCTCGCATTTATATTTTGATGAAATATTTCTTTTATTGTTAATGAGATTCCACGTGGCTTTAGATTTATTGTCTGCGGAGGACACGTATAAGTCATTTGCTGCAATTTTACTTGCCCGAAGTTTAAATTTCTAAATTTTTTTGTTTTTAAGTACCAGCTGCTTAGCTGCAGGAGTTGGGTTGGTTTTGTATGCCTCGGAGACAAGTTGAACCGTGTTACGTATATGTTTAATTCCGCAGTAAACCATGTCACGTTTCTGGTAGAGGGTACCCCATCGGCAAAAATTCTTTCAGGAAAAGCATTTTCAAAATAATAGATAATTTTTTTGACAAACATTTCAAATTTTGAGGTGGGATCAAGCTGCGGGTCGTCAACCAATTGCCAGGTTTCATTACATATTGCCGAGCATTAGTTAAATCGACCTTGGGCCGTGATAGGTCTGCACTTGCAGTTATTATTATAACTCAAAAAAAATATATATATAATAAATATATGATTTTCAAGATAGAACAAACTTACTCCTTTCAAATTATTAAACAAAGAAAACCAAATGGAAACAAACTTTCTGAAAACTGGGTCATATTGAAGAAATTCCTGTGACTGAATGTGAAATTAAATTCATACTCCCATCAGATTAAATGGTCATTAAAGATTTTACTTATTATAACATATAACTCTCAGATTAAACAAAAATGAGGTGCTTCCATCCCCAGAATTTTTTGCATGGAAAATATAAAAATATAGGAAAATGCTAGGGAAAATGGCTGCTGTAGGATTTCCAGAGCATCTTCATCCAGAAACGAGAATTAAAAATGGATAGAATTTAGAAATCGGTGGGAGAAGAGTAACGCTCCAGCATTCGCATCGCGAACTTTACGTTAAGTCCGAGGACAATTCCCTCACAGCAGTCGACATCGAGACTCGAACCCACGACCTCCTAACTAGTATTCGCAGACGCCATCAGCGCGTTACTGGCATCGGTTTTGCATGAATTAAACCGCGGTGCGCACTTTGATAGCGACATCATGCGTATGTGACGTTCTGCATAATAAAATCACGACACCACTCGAATTTCTTCCACAGAAACAACAACTTGATTACGTGCACTTAGTTAAACCTCTTATACTAAAAGCAACTCATCTTTGAATGCAAGAAGCACAATGATATATACGCATAATCAGCCACCGCAAGTCTAAAATGATTAACTACTGATATTTATGAACTGAGATAATTATTGGCGCGCCATGCCTAAGATGAGTTAATAACAATGTATGGTAACTAAGCTAAATTATAGTGAAACTTACCGAACGGAAGTTCGAAGCGGCAGTCCACCAAGATGGAATGTCCCGTGGGACCCTTCGTGCCCACAACTTCTCCATCTCTCATTACTAATTCTGCATCTAGTGATAACCATTGTCCGCTGCCCTCCTGAAAGTTGCGTGCGAATTGTCTAAATTACTAAATGCTACAAGTGCATCGTATGTTGTATGGTCTAATTGTATGATGAGTGAGTGTGTTTAATGTCTAATCGAAACCCTATCGCTAAGTGAATCATTCCAAAAAGAAAGCATGCAAGGAAAACTGATTTTAAAATAGGCGATGAATTTAACCCTAAGGGAGATCACGTACCAGAGCGCGATCGATGCGAAAATTTGCAATCGCGTTAAGGTTGTGTGCTGTTGTACTAAACCGAGCAGATTTCGGAGTATCCTCCTACTAATTTCATTACAAAGGGCGCAAAATTGATTTATTGTTTCAAATTCGCAATACCAACACTATCGATTTTTTTTGTGTTGCTAATTGGTAAACTCCAACCCCAATTCTACCTTTTTGTAAACTCTAGTGGATTTAAACCGTATTCAATGAACTTGAAAAAGTACATCAAAAGGCTTTGGGATAGGTTAAATTCATTGCCTCGAAACAATTTCCGGGGTCTGAGCGGTTGCAAAACCGGCGCTCTCCGTCAGAAGTATAATGTTGTGAAAAGCACTGCAGTTAAGTTGTTGGGCGGACATTTTCTTTAATTGAGAGGCGTTATAGTGTATTAATCAGAAGAATAAGAGGTCTCTACCCTCTACCCTCAGTGAGCGGTAGTCGGTAGGGTAGATTGGAAAACTAGATTTTTATTTTAACAAAGGAAACTGTTAGCATATACTGAAATTGGATAAACTTGCTATACATGTAACTTGTCACTGTCAGACAATACCGAAGCGTATTAATTTGCTAAATGAAAATAAACTAATGCCTACTTTCATGCTTAATACAGATTTATGTACCTGTAACATTCTCTTCTAAAATTAATTACGAACTTAGTTTTAACCAATCCTCCTCTGCGGGGAGTTGAATGGTTTACTACGTTGTTATTACGATTATTATTGTAATCAAACTTTGTTTAGTTAATTTTACAATTACTGCATAATGCATGATGAACACCAATAAATCTACACTACTCCTTTTCATTATGTATGCGGTTTCTAGAGGCAAGAGTTTTCATGCGAAATTGCCGACAATTTTAGTTGTATTTCACAAATTATTGTAGAAAATTAACATAAGTAATTATTAGTAATTAAAATTGCTAATACAAATACCTCTTCGCAATTAAGTTCTAATAGACGTGTTTAAATAGAATACCAGGCCAAATTACCAACTTCGTAATAAATATTTAGTTTGTTATAAGTTTGCTTTTCAAACTGATTAGTTTGAAATATTATTGGGAACACTAAAATTTGTGCGGTCGCTGAAGAATCAAAAACTAAAAAAACAGCAAGAAATCACAATGAAACATTCTGTTCTGTTGACGAAAAGTGTTTTTTGAGTTTTTTTAATTTTTTTGTTTGTGTTTTGTCCGCCGTCCGTCCGGACCCACTTCTGCTGTTTTGAACTACTTCTAGGGGAATGGTCCTAGAGTCCTGGAATTTTTTGCAATTAAATTTCGCTGTCTTAAAGGGGGGGGGGCAGAATTATTTCCTGAGACACTGTTTTTGAAAGAAAACGTGCATGACTTTTACATAAGTACGACAACCAATATTGGTCTCAGATTTTGCATACTTTTGAAAATGGGGGGGGGGGGGTTAACACACGTTCTACAATTCATGGTATTCCAATGAAATGTCTCATCGAAGTAAATTGGTTTGTACAAACTATAACTTTCCAGGGCGACTCTTTTTCGAGATCAGTGGAAGTAATTTCTTTCTACCACCCATAGCCTCCCCCTCGACCCCTTATTATGATCGGGTATGAAACACGTTATATCTCCAGAGAGATGAATTTTTTGTCCCACCACGGCAGAATAATTGTGGCATGCAGAGTGTATGTGTTTGACTCGAAACTATAGGCAAATGCTTTCTTTTTCTTTGCAACCTCTGTAATTAGAATAGAATGCAGGGTAATTGTTTTGTATTCCTTGCTCGTCGATTTAATAGGGTGTTTGCTTTCATAAATTTGAATTGGCTGGGCCTTTGTTTTAAAATTGCGAAATAATTTTGTAAATGTGATCAGTTACAATAAGGGGCGTATTTAGGGATTTATTTGTTATTTTCTGTGGATTGCGCGTATGAAACTTTTCGTTATGGAAATTTTGTAGGTCACATAAATTCAATTACGATATTCGGAATTGCAAGTTGCGCAGTTGCATTAATGTTTTGGGAATTTTCCTTTAACTTAATTAATATTATTCTGTTTGGGCATCAGGGTTGGTTTTATCATTTATTAGCGGGAGGTTTACGGTATAGTTAGAGTGCTATGTAACTTCTCACATATATTTTATATTTTAACAACTCGCACGAAGATTGTTATCGTCTTGTACGACGGGTATTTGTTGGATTTACAATAGTATTGTGCCGCCATCTTATTTTGCATATATGCCAAATATGATACTTTTTCATGATTCCTAAATATTTGAATTTTTATGTTATATGAAAACTGTAATAATCGCGCCCCAATTTGGCCATGGTCGTATCTTATATGGTTTCCGAGATCCCCCATGACAGACGTTCTTATCTTGGATACAGTGCATATTATTACTATGAGGCCGGTTATGTACTGGCCAAAATGGCAGGCGCCTGCCTCCTCCCCCTCCTATTTCTTATGTTTTATTTATGTTGGACGATCCTTAGAGCGGCACAGGCACATCCTCCAGTAACTCATTTCACAACACAACGTAGGTCCTAGCCCTAGACAGGTTTTTACTTGACGATCACGTGCCATGAGTTTTAGTTAGCTTTGGCGGGAGTTTTGAGTTGCGCTATCGCTTACTGACTGGACCTGGATTATTATTCGTTCTTTAGCTCTAATCTGATAAACGTATATAACACCATTTATACGCATACAATTCGTAATGAATGGGAATAATAAATGCATAATATTCCTGCAAGAATATAGTAATATCCTTCAGACATTTATGCGTGTGATATACCTAGGGTTTTAGTCTACTGTAAACGCTTTTTATATGAAATGGTGTTGATTGGGTTCTAAAGGCTATTACAGACATTTTTATTTATTTTTTTTTTAATATCCCTCTCGTGTTTTGGGTCCTCAACAGGCATGCGCCCAATTACAGAGTGAGCCGCATAATGCTATTTAGAGGTGCCTTTCTTAAGATGGTCTATACTACTCCGGTATTTACCTTACGAATTAGGAAAACTGCAGGAAAACCTAATTCGGAGTAGCCGGTAGAATGCTCGCTATTTTTATAGACATCCGCGTTATTAGGCGTTACAGTACTCAATGAGTTTTCCAAATTGCTCTCCCTATTCTAGAGTTTTAATAGCATACATTTTTAAAAGTTTTAAAGCGCTTACAAATGTAGCTAACCTTTAGGCACTCTCAGTTTTTAAACATCTTAAAGATCTATTAAGAAGGAAAGCTTGTGTGAGCTCTTAAAGGTTTTGAAAGGTCTGTAAGAGCTTTTAGGTGGTGTACGAGTGTATTGAGGGTATGTAATACCCGATCCTTGCAAGAGGCTTGTACAGTTGACAACAGTGTCTAAGAGTTTTTAAAAAGCCCTAGGGGAGTTCTAAACGCTCTTAGAGTATTTAAAAGCCCGTAAAAGTTTCCATAGGTTTCAAAACGTTTTCAAAAGCCTTCAGAATGCTTAGAGACTTTGCCTTTATTAGCTTAATTTGAAACCTAAAGAGTGTTTAATACGCTTTGAAAGATGCTTGTCTTGAAGAGCCATTAAAGGTCATTAAATTACTTAAAAGGAAATTTTAAGAGTCGGTACATCCCTTCTTTAAAAGCCTAGCTTTTCTTTGCCAGTTTTAGATAGCTTTTAAAAGGGTTAAAGGATTTTGAAGATTCTTTGAAACCTTTTTGAGACTTGAAAAAAATTTAAGAACGCGTAAGGACGAAGATTTTACGCTATTCATTAATATGTGTAATGTGAGAGCGAGCCTACAAGGGTTTCCAAAAGTCTTCTGGAGAGAAGGCGTTTAGAACTTTTAATAGACAATTTAGTTACTTATACATCGTACAGTAGTTTTCTTAACGTTAACGTCACGTTCATGCTTTTATACACCAATTTGTGCAGACGATTCGTTGCCTATCAAAATGTTCAAAGATAATGTTTATTTTCGACTCCTTCATAAATTATAACCTTTGAAAAAATCTCAAAACGTGCCTAAACGCAAAACTCACTGGACAACATTAAATTAATGACCTATGGAAAATCGCAAAACTCTTTTTTCTCGAAATCGTCATGAACCTCCATTTTCATGCCTAGTTTATGCCAGAAAATTTGAGTTTCCATGGTGGCAGTAACACTTTTCCTGACTAATTTTCCTATTTCCTGTGTTTACCACATAAAAAGTTCTATGTGAAAATTGCTATTCTATATTAAAAACACGATTTGCAGAAGATGTTATACTTGTAAATTAAAGTACTCGATCCCAAAGGGGCCTCGTACTTTAATAGTTCCTCGCAAACAATGCAAAAAATCAATAGGTGTCATTTTGCAGTTTTAAATGGTACATGTTTATACTTCTACTCTATAGAGGGCGCTTTTGAGTATACCCATGAAATACATGAGGTTAGCAATCTGTTGCTTGTATACATCTGTGGTTATAGTAATTGCTCTGCCAACTTAATCTCAGGGGTCTGTTATACGTCCACTGTTGTTATTGTTATCCAAATTTACATACCGCCATTCTGAACATTCAGGATTATTTTCATGCAGATTAACTCAGATTTGTGGATCGCCGTCTCTATCAAAATTAACACGATTTGGACATAATAAAGTGTACAAGGGAATTTCGAAGAAGCTACTCTTAAAAATTGAGATAGAAATATAGGCCAAATTAAAGTGTTAGCAATGTTAATGGATTTTTGCTCCTGAGTGATCGCCACTGATTGGTTCTTGGATTTTATAAGGGTATGCCATTTCGAGACACTTTCAAAAATCTTAAAATAATGCCACTGCCTTGTATATAAGTATATCTTTAAATTACTTATTTATCTTCATAAAAACCGACACAAATTTAACAAAGTAAGTCAAATTCACGATCACAACAGAAATAAAAATAAAATGTCGATTACAAAACATCAACATTCATTTTATAAAAAATCTCCGTTTTACACCGGCTCGTATTATTAATAATCTACCTGAAAAAAAAATGAACCACCCCCTATTTAAAAATAGAACGAAACAGACATTATACAAGATAATTCTTTCTATTCAGTAAACGAATTTATTAAATATATCTCTAGTAACTCTAATCAAAACTTAATGACTGGATGCACCTGAGTTGTTTGTGAACGCAAGAGGAAAACACTTATTGCCAAAGCAAAAAATTATTTCAAAATCAAATCATTCGTTCTAAATTAATGAAATTCAACAAGTGTTCAGGGATTACACACTAACCCAACAAATTTTAATGTCCAAAGTGATGTACACTTTATAAAACATTAACTGCTATACATTCTAATTTTATGATGCCATCATAACGAGTTCAAATCGGATTTGTGTCGCGAAAATGCGTTTCCCTTATTTGAATTTCATTAAAAATCCAATTTGAAAAAGTAATCAAAGCTCTTCAGTCCCAATTAGACCCCTTTCAAAATTAAAGGCATGAGGGTTTATATTGCGACAGGAAGAGATATATCCAATTTTAGGTGAGTTGCCCTTCAGGAGTCGATAGGGAATCTTATTGGAATTTAAAGAGATGTCTGTGTAAAGATAAGATTGACGCAAAGGGCGAACTTGACGGCACTAATAAGGTAATTCATTTACACTTTTTTTATTTTGGCAACATATCGACGTAGGTATTTAATGTTATTTTTTCGAATGAATAGTACCTATATATGTGTATGATTGTAAATACGACGTAATGGCCCTCTAAGAAAAAAGGGAGTTTTAACTCCGGAAGAAAATGGGCAAGAGATTTCCTTAAGCGTATTTTTATGAGTCACGTATAAAATAACCTTAAGTTTAATTTATTTACCTCTAGCATTGAATAATAAATCTTATTATTCAATGCCTCTTCTTTAATTAAAGCAGCGTGCACTTTAAATTATTGATCCGGCATCATATTCAATGCCTGGCAAGTGATTTGCTAAAGTTTGAGGTCGTTAGCTGCGTTTGTTCTCTAGTTAGACAAGGATCAGGTGAGCGGATAAAGAGAACGAACACATAACAATAAAAAAACATCTGCATCCCATGTTAAAACAACAGAATGGAGGAAGGTTGGTTTTGTGTATAGCAATCTACTTTTGAAAAGAAGGTGAATTTATCATTAAATCACTACTTAGAATGGGAATCGTTCAAAGTGTTGATTGGTGACAAAACAATAAATTGTTTTAATAGAGTTATTTTGCGTGTGCGTTAATTAAAGACAACATTTATCTCGCTTGTCAATAATACGGTAGTACCTAAACGTAAATGACAGTAACTCTCGAATGAAACGACATTTTTACTTGTACTCCACCCTCATTTAAGTTTTAGTGGTCGGCCACTGTAGTTTACCTTTCAGACAGATGCGCAGTTAAAAATCTCAGAGGTGTTATTCCCTTGTAAAACTTTACGGGTCTTTCAATGCTTTTTGTGAAACGAAAGTTACTCGGAAAGATCAAGGGATAACGCCTTTGCTAGAAGGGTTACATCCTTTTAGTGCAGAAGTTTCCCTACTCTACAATAATTCAAAAAATGTGTTAATTTTTACTCGGTTAGGATAAGTTTTAACGACATCCCGTCGCCAAACTTTAACGGCATTAACCGCAACGAAAGCTACCGAAGGGAAATTTTTAAATTTACTGTGAACAACAAAGTTTTACATTTAAGAATAATTTTAGTTCGAACCGCAAACTTAGTCCAGAGCTCGTTCGTAAATTCAAATTTAATTATTGACTTTATACTAGACCTGTCCCATTAGTAAGTTGTGATAATTAACGCTAAACAAGACTTAACATTCCATTTCGTAGTTACAGCGAGAATATGAAGTGAACACAATACTATAGGAAAACAGGCCCTGGTTTTCTCACACGGGAATATTCGCTCGCCAGATATTTGCTTCAAAGGTCAACCTCAGGAGACGGGGATCAAGAAAAGTTGTGTCCTTAAATTTGTAGGTTTTCCAGGTATAAATATACGCTCGTAAATTTTTTACCCAAAATCGTCCTGAAACCTCCATTTTCATGCCTACTTTATGTCAGGGAAATGTTAGTTTCCATGACGGAGGCAGGCCAGTCTACGTTTCCTGCCGCCTGTCACTTTTCCTGCCGCACCTGTCATATTGCTAATGTCTATAATGACTCCTGTCATCAATGACAGATTGGCATTAATCAAAAGTTCTATATGAGAATTGAAATTTTATGTTAAAATACGATTTAATTCGATTTAATACAAAACTCGTCAGTAAAATGACTCGTAAATTAAAATACACTCGGCCCCGAAGGGTCCTTGTACTTCATTATTTCCTCGCCAGTAACGTGTCATTTTCCCAGGCATTTTCCTGACTTTTATGTAAATAACTATAGTCCAGGCTATATAATATTTTTTAATAAAAAATTATAGTTACCGGGGTGCTGGTGAAATGATTAGAAATTGGGGAGAAATAATTAAAACAGCTGAATTTTTCCGCGGGTGAAATCACGGGGGTTGAAAGGGGTGGAAACTGGTATTTTGCAGTTTGTGGCAAAACTATTAACTTTAGGTGAAAATGTTCAATATAAAAGTTATAGAGAATAAAAAAATGAACAACTCTATTTACACATAACCTCCAATTTTCCTAGAAAAACCGGAAAAACCTTTTTTTTTGGATTTTTATTCTTATTTTTGCGGAATAAAAGTCGTAGGAATTTGAAATTTGGAATAAAAATAGCTTGTTTTATGATAAAAAAGGAGAAATTTTTTTGAGCCCGTAAAGTTGAACCGTTTCCGAGATCTCACGATTTCTGAAAAAACCACCTCTTTTTCAAGGGGATGAAAAATCTATTTTTTTAGCGTACAGAGGTGCGCGGGGTAGCAAAATTTTCGGGAATACTTATATTTTAATAAACAAAAATAAAAAAATATTATTCCTATAACAAAAATTCAAGAAAATCGCCAAAAACTGGAAAAACAGTTTTAAGACATCACGGTTTTTGACATGATAAATCAAAATGTTGAATATTAATAAAGATTTTTTCGAAATCTGTCTTCTTGCTTCTCTTTAATGTTACTAAAATATTCTCTTTTGTTTCCTTATGCTCAACTGTTTTAGTTAAAACATCTTTATTATTTCTTTTTTCTGTATTTTACCGCAATAAAAGCAATTCGAAAAAAAATCGAACTATCTTGCTTCCTGATTCCTGAACAATTTGTTGTTGTTCACTAACTCTTCTTCCTGCCTGTTTTATAGCTGATGCAATTGCGTTGGGCCTGTTGATACACTTGCAAAATTTGCAATGAGAACATTAGTTTTACCGGCCAAAGCAAATGATATGAGATGTAAAAACCGGGAATAAACTTCGTAAGGATTTTATTCATAATTCCTGTAAATTAACCATAAACAGGCCCAGCTTAATCCCATCAGCTGTAAAACAGGCAGGAAGAAGAGTTAGTTATTGTTCAGGATGCAAAAAAATTCGATTTTACTTCAAATTGCTTTTATTGCGGTAAAAATGCAGAAAAAAGAAATAATAAAGATGTTTTAATTAAGGCAGTTGGGCACTAGGAAACAAAAAAAATATTTTAGCAACATTAAAGAGGAGAGGGAAGACAGATTTCAAGAACTTTTTATTAGCGCGGATCCAATACGTTAATTTAGTTGCAAAAAAAGCTATTTACCTATACTGTCAAAAATGGTATATCTTAAAACTGTTCCCCAGGTTTTGCCGCTTTTCTTAAAATTTTTCTATTGGAATAATATTTTTTATTTTTGATTATTAAAATGTCCTTACGAAAATATTGCTACCCCGCGCACCTCTGTACGATGAAAAAAAAAAGGTTTTTCATCCCCTTGAAGAAGAGGTGGTTTTTTTCAGAAATCGTGAGATCTTGGAAACGGTTCAACTTTACGGGCCCAAAAATTATCTCCTTTTTGATCATAAAACAAGCTGTTTCCTCCAAATTTCAAACCCCTACGACTTTTTTTCGCAAAAATAAGAACAAAAAACGAAAAAACCTGTTTTTCTAAGAAAATTGGAGGTTATGTGAATATAGCGCAGATACAAAAGTTGCTCATTTTTTTAATCTCTATAACTTTTACATTAAAAATTTCCGTCCGTTTAAAAAAATGTAAACAAAAACAACCTTGACCGCTTTCTCGTATTCACAATAACCTCCACTCCATGCCGACCAACGAAAATTAAAAAAATTTAATTAGGAAAGCCCATCTTAATTAGCAATTTCCGAAATTTATAAATGAATATTGTTCGGATTGCACAAGTTAAAAATTATTTCATAACGTAGTTTCTATTTCCTAAAATTTCTCGAACGCTATTGGTTTACAAAAGTTTAACGTACCTAAGTAAAGTGGTGGGTTTTCTAATTTAAACCTTTTCTAACAAAATCGCTCAGACACCGGTTTTTAGTTACTTTAAAAATTTTGATACGTTTCACTAAATTTAAACGCAGTGTTCTGTAAAAGCCTTTGTTATACCGTGTTATTTCAAATTGAAAAAAGGACAACATGTAAATTCATAATACTATTATGTATAATCAAAGGGTGGTAATACGTTCAGTTGCAAAATATTTCCATTTACTGCAGGTTTATTAATTTAAATTAGTGACGAGATCCCTTTGTGTTTAGCTCTATACAGACATCTGTAAACACATAAATATAATAATTAATTGCATGTCACACAGTATTTCTTAATTAAGGATGTGTACTGCATTGTCTCGACACTTTCATAAATAGGTGAATTGCCCTTGTAAGTGCAATTTATTATTTTGGGGATCATAATCCATAAAAAATGAGGGAAATAAACAAGTGTAGAATTTTTTTCCGTGATGAAAGGCCTTAATCGTAAATAGTGTTAGGTTGGTAGTAAAAAGTTTTCGTAACAAAGCTAAAATATAGCATTGTTTTCTGCACAAAACTTCAGAAATCGGGGGCGAGGAATGTGTGTGCGTAAATCACCCAGAAATTATGCAAAATGGAAGATGTGTGTGATAAATTTTGATGTGTCTGACAGATAACGCCCCATGCGCTCTTGTTTATTCACTGTCGTTTCACATTTATAACACTATTACTATATCGTACAAAATCTAATTTAGATAAAAGTTTGTTTATTATACGCAGCGCAGGCACCGTATTCAGAATTTAGTGTCGTGGACCACAACGACAAATAAAATTATTTTAACAAAACATTAGACTTGTTACAAGCAAGCGAATTGTTAATAGAGGAATTGCCTTCCTCATAGTGTGCAAATAATATTTTTCACGATATTTTTTAATATAAATATGAAGAGTTTCCGCGCTAAAACGATGGCGCAAGATGTGGCCCTAACTCATTCAAGTGGAAACTTTGTTATGCAAAAGGTAGCAGGTATACGTTCGCGAAAGAGGCAATAAACTTATGTCGAGTGTTTCTTATTCAAGAGGTGTTTTTCCATAAGTACGGCCTTTCTATTGGGCTTGTAGATGACGAAGGGATGCGTGTTTAGTGGCAATGTAGCTGTGACTTGATGCGTTATAAGACCAAATGAATAGAATTATAAATCTTCCTCCATTGTTATTTTTAAGTACAACCTTCAGTCCGTTGTAGTTTGGTATGATTTTGCACGAGGATCACAATGTAATAAAATCCAGCATGGCTGAGTGGGTTCATGTATTTGATTCGAGAAACCTTCTGTAGCTTTCGAAAGACAAAATGTTCATTTCTACAAAAAAAAGTGGAATCTAGGAATAAGGGATTCCTTTAGTATACACTGGAGAAAATACAATAACATTTACCTTTTTCGGAGAGGCTAATATCTCAAATAATATGGGTTGCGAGTGTAAAATGAAACAGCCTGGTAAGCTTGCGTGTTATTACCTAATCTATACGAAGACTTTTTATTACCTTCAAATTTTTGTAGGTAAAAATGACTATATTATTAAAGCACAAGGAGACTCATCCTAGTAGGAGGTGTAGGTTATGAGATCGTTTGTATCGAAAATTTTTGTATATTGCCTTATGCCGATGGTGTTGCTGATGTATTATATCATTAACAAAAAGAGGCAGGTGTCCTGATATATGGGAATAAGTACATTAAAAACGCTTTATCTCAACCGACTTAATGGTGATAAGGACTCTTTACGACAATGCTCTCAATTATAACGATTCGCTACGTTGCCCCCCCCCCCCCTCCCGCTTAACCAATCATGTCCACATAAGAGTTTAATTCGTTCGGTTAAAAAAGGTTAAGTAAAATTGTAAAGGAAAAGTGTTTGCCAGAGAGGACGTCTTGGCTACAGGGGGAACCTAAGACCACGGAACGTCATTAGCGAGAAGATTTTAAGATCAGGAAGACACAGAGTCAACCGGGGTGGTGGTACTGAGGAACATTGATATAGACTGGAAAAATAGAAGACTGTTGAGAGAGCTGTATAAAAACCAGAAGGTGGTTGACAGAGTGAATAGGGAAGAAACTGAAGAAGTGAATGTAGGAAGAGAATTACGACAGGGGTGTTCTATGTTCCCGGTGCCTTTCAACATCTATGCAGAAACATTATTAGAAAAGGCGGTAATGAAATTTAAAGGATTAAGGGTAGCTGGTAACAATAAAAAGACATAAAATACACAATAAAATACGACAGTACTTGCAGAAACAGAGGACTACAGCGAATGATGGAGAAAATAATATCGGTTGGAAGAGAGTTTGGAATGAAGGTAAACATCGGCAAGATAAAAATAACTCTGATGGACAAAGAAGACGAAGAAGTAAAGACACAATTAGAAGAAGTGCAGATAGAGCAAGTGCGACCATTTAAATATTTTGGTAGTAAAAAAAGATAGCCTTCATTTGGAGTGTTGTCACATGTGGATCAGAAACGTGTAGTATGAATAACAAAGAAGAAAGGTACTTAAAAAAGTTTGTGACTATGGCGGAAAATGGAACAAGTAAAGTGGACAGAAAGAGTGAAGCATGAGGATGTTTTGAAAAGAGTCGGTGACGAAAGAAGTTTTTTTAAGACCAATGCGAAGACGGAAAAGGCCATATTTTGAGGCGAGACTGTTTGACAAGAAGGATCGAAGGAAAGATTCATGGAAGGAGGAGAAGAGGAAGACCAATAACTGGACTATGAATAAATGGAATGGGGAGGAAAAGTTATCACCAAATGAATCAGGAGGCTCAGGATAGAGGGAGGTGGAAAACCAACTAGCTACCAGTTCCACCTAAGATACAGGGTGTTCCTAAATATGTATGTATGGCAATGCTGCTCCGGAAGCACGCTGACACATTGTGGCAAGGGGAGAAACGGACGTTAAAAACATGGACTAGCGCCAATACCCTCCTACGGAAAACCTTTGGGCCAGCGAAGCCCCCACACTAGCTCCTTCGAGAAATCTTCGCTACAGAGCAAGACGAAACACTGCAGAATCCACCACCCCAGGTGCACTTACTGCAGAAATCAAGGCCATTCGCAGGAGGATTACCGGAATAGGAAGAAAGCTTACGAAACTGAAGCTCTAAAGCTACTAACTATCGCGCCCAGCAATTTGCGCACCATCACCGCCTCCTAGAGTGCTTCGGGTGCGGCAAGCCCGGCGTGATCCGCAGTCAGTGTGTCGTGATAACTCGAGGGCTTCGAGAGTGGACATTTTCCTTTCGTTAACGTTACCATCGTCGCCGGGGTCAACAGGAACTCGATCACGACCGCCGACAGGTACTCTTTTCGAAGGATTGACGATCTTCTCTACGCCGCACGAGCCCCCATAATGACAACGATAGACCTGCAGGCCGGTTACTGGCAGATCACCATTGACCCTCAGGATCGAGATAAAACTGCTTACATCTCCCCCCTCGCCCTTTACCACTACAAGCCCTTGGGCCCAAGGAACGCGCTGACAACCCCTTTAGCATCCACAATCGAAGTCAGTGGAAAAAAGGAACCGGAACCTAAAAACGCAACTGGCCATCCTAGTAAAAGGAGACCATTCGAACTACCCCCGATAAACTACCGCTAATTCGTTTTGCGATTAACACCACGCCCTGCCAGACAACGGGATTCGCACCCGCCTATCTGCCCAATGGGCGCGACAGAACGACGGATGATACAAGACACATATCTCCTACGTCTCACTGATACCCTTAGAGGAGCCCGCCCAAATCCAATAGAAGCACAAACCAAAGAAAAAAAAATTGCAGATCGCAAACGACGGGAAGCACCACATACAAGACAGGAAACCTAGTTTGGGTAAGCACACACATCACGTAAGCAACCAGGTAAAAGGCTTATGTTCAAAATTCTCCAGGCCCTCTCTCCCACGACTTCCGAAGTCAAGGACAAAGACACACCAAGGACGGCGCATCATCGAGCCCATCCGGCTCATAAGGAAACGAGGCCGCCTGAGGAAGACACCCTCAAATCCTAACACTGAACAGGAACCTGGCCGTTGTCCTGGGGGAGATTGTAACGCGCCCTTCATTAAGCAACCTTGGTTGCTTTCTTTTTTTATTGATAACAGATCCTGTTTCTTCGAATTTAGCGACCAAGTCTTGACCATAGACATGGCTTACATTTCTCCCGAGATGTCTCTCATTAAACGTTCTAGCTGTTCTAAAAGATGATCGATTTTCGGAGCCATAAATGAATATTATTTCCACACGTTCAGCTGTACTGTAAAGTCAATAAAAAAGAAAGCAACCAAGATTGCTTAATGAAGCAGCTCAGGTTGAAGTTCTTGGCCAACTTGCCATAGGTCCCTCAATGTCAACATTTAGTTTTTTTGTTAATTATTATATTTTTGTTAAGTTGTCTTAATGACTATTGACTTTATTGGTACCACTGGAAAGCATTTTTCAGTAGCTTTCCAACGATGTGTCACAAATATAGGGTTGCCATTTAGGATTTTTGAAGAGGGGAGGGGGGTTAAAGGGGTTGGAGGGTTGTCACTCATAACGTCATTCTGGTTCCCCCTCGATACCACCAAAACGGTTTTGCGCGATTTTCAATATCTTCTTTAGTTTGGAAAATATGACCGATTTGAAAGTGTGGTCTCCAACTTCATTTATAGAATCGGAGATATCCATAGTGTGAAGTTTTGTGTCTTTTTGGTATCTAACCCCCATCATTTATAGACTTATAATATATGCAACTTTATCCGCTGCGACGCGTCTAGTGAATCTAGGACTAAGCTGTTCACGCGTTCGGTACCGAAATCCTTCAGCTGCTGTGGTACATTTTCCACCACATGCAGAGTGTTTATAATATCGCGCACTTCATAATTAGTTAGAATGAGTTTCGATGGAATTATATTTGTGATCGCTAAACTGCATCATACTGAGCTTAGGGAAAATTCAAAAAAAACATAAAAGGTAAATGAAAATTTTATTAGGAGGTAAAGTGGAAGAGATGAGGTCATCTTGATCTAAATTCAAGAAGACAATTGGGCTTTCGTCTGAAATGTCAAAGTTGTATTTACTTTGTAATTACAATTATTAATCTAGATCGCAGTCAAGATGTAGCAACTAATACAGTCTACATTTAACCATAATCATTAAGCCTATTTAATCTTTACAGAACCCGCCTCAATTTCCGCTATGTAAGTCACTGTTTAGTCGCTCTTTTTATATAAAGAGAAATAGTACTAACAACAAAAAGTTAACACTTATCTTTTAAATGCGATTTGTGGGACAGTCGTATCGAAAACCTATGGTACTGCCTACCTCAAATGTGAAAAATGATCCACTATATTATTCAAGCTACATTGACGTACGAAACTTGAATATAAATGCTAAATTCTTCTTCAATATATGTAAAAGATTAATTAAATGCTGTGTATTATTCGAAACATGGGCATTAATTAATGGTGGTTATTTTACAGAACACGAGAAAGTTGGCTCGTTTACAGTTCTCTGTCTAAAGAATAAGCCGCACAAAGGAAACACCTTGCCTCCACAACTTAGTATTTTGATTGCCTCAAACTTTTGCATTGAAACTAAGCGATAAAGAAAATGCAACATTAACTGTTGCGCATATCTATTAACTTTAATAAAGTAGTGAAATGAATTACCGTATAATGTCAATTTTATGGGAAAATGCAAAAGCTGCTTTTATGGGTTAAATGTGCAGACACCGTTTCGGTTTACGATCTTAAGATTAAATCAAACGCTACTACATTACCAATATTAGCAAAAACTGCTCTCGGTACTATTAGCATAAAAGGACTGAAAGTAGTCCCTTATGTTTTATACAATAAACAACGTTTGGTGTAATAACCGTAAAGGTTTCAGTGCCAGTTACAAGTTCACTTTATCTAATATTTACTGGTGGAACTACTCGAAGCGTTCAAAAAATCAATAGACAAGTTATAAAAGCAATGCTTCCCAGTTTGTATGTGAGCAGTAATTTTCAGACTATCGATAATAAAACGATCCTTTTTATTTAATATGTCTGTATGTACATGTACAGCTCCAGTTCAATCGACAATGCAGTCAGTTAGTGTTTTTGTTTTTGCTACTGTGGCACATATTGCGAATAAATATTTCAGCACAAAGTTTATGTCTTATTAAACTGAAAGTTACGATAGCAGAAGTTCCCTTATTGTTTATTTGTTGCTCTTGCTTTACAATCCTCGGAATATATTTAAAACTTATCGTAACTATTTCTACGTTTAAAGTGGTCGCGGTCCATATACACCCTTTCAAAATTGAATTTTTATGTTTATCATGTGTACATAGAACTCAAACTTGTGATTAAGCTCATTTCGATTATGTAGAACTTTCATTCGTAATTATAAAGTGAGTTGCAAATATCCTAAATCGTGAGTCAGTGTTTGTGTATGTGTGTAAAGCAAATTCGTAGAAGAAATATTTTGGTTTACCTCGTTTGCATATTGTACAGTCTGCAGCGGAACCCAATTGTATCCCATAGCGCGGTCCCAAATCATTCCCTTGCTCCAAACTTCTATCAATAAACCGGTGTTGACATCGTTGGTTTCGCTGTAATATCAAATAAAAATATTAATGTCATTCTAAAATGTAGTTATTGGATCGTAAATTTACCACGAACAGTTTTTTTTTAATAATTTCAAATGCAATAATACGGATAAACGATAATATTGACTCATTTCAGATCCTTGGTTTATTTGAAACAGGTGGTTGTGTGAATATTCCGGAAATCGACGCACCATGAAAGATTAGTCATCGGCGATTAAGAACGAAGGCGGATGTGACGTAATCTTTCCGGGAAATATGTCGTGTTTGTTCGAGAACATTCTAGAATACTCGGGAGCGTTCGGAAGCGTTCGAGAACTTTCAAGGAAGAGGGGAGTTTAGTATACAAGCAAACAGTTCAGTGAGTTCTAACATCGTTGCGAGTATTAAACTCAAGCTGTTATTAATTGTATTAATAATTACTGCAAATAAACATGAATTAATCCATTTCAAGACAGTTATACATTTATGGTTAATTAGTTGTAAATAAATAAGTTACGGAATTAAATTTCCATTACAATTGGATAGAATTTGTTTGGTCGACCAACTCTTTAAAACAAATGCAAAAAATACACAATTTAAATTTTATTCTGGCAACACCGATTCGTTTTCTCCGTCAACTAACGTAAGATAAGAGTAAGACAGTCCGAAAAATTTTAATAATCCGAAAATTTTTTTCCCGGCCGATATGAGACAATTTTTTTTTCGGGGCTTAAAAAAAGGCAGTGTGTATAACCTTCCTTTTTTTACCAAAAATCGACTACACTAAAATTTCTCGGGAAAACACTTTTTCTTATTAATTCTGGGGCGTAGAATCCAAAACAATTCGTACTTTTTCGATTAGACTTCTCAATCAAAGGTTATAGACTAGAAACAAATTTCGAAAGAAAATCCAAAGGGCTGTAACTTTTGAACTAGTAGCCCAATCTTCGAACTGTTTGAAATTATGGATTCTACAGGGCACATTCTATAAGAAAATTTTTTTCCCGGTCGATCTGAGACAATTTTTTTTTCGGGGCTCCTTTTTTTACCAAAAATCGACTACACCAAAATTTCTCGGAAAAACACTTTTTCTTATTAATTTTGGGGCGTAGAATCCAAAACAATTCGTACTTTTTCGATTAGACTTCTCAATCAAAGGTTATAGACTAGAAACCAATTTCGAAATAAAATTCAAAGGGCTGTAACTTTTGAACTAGTAGCCCAATCTTCGAACTGTTTGAAATTATGGATTCTACAGGGCACATCCATCAAGTTGAAGAGGTATCCGAAGAGTCCGAACAATGTGAAGAATTTAAAAGGTCTGAAAAATTTGAAAGAGTACGAAAAAGACAACGGAAAACTTGATGAATTCAAGAACTCGATGGAATTCAAAAATATAAAAAAAGGTTTCGAAGGATCCTAAAAATCTGACAAATTTGAAGTAAAGAAAAGGAAACACTAAAAGGAACTCAAGAATCTGAAGTAATACGTCTTAGATCAATGAATCGGAAACATGAATTATGACGTAATGGTTATGGTCTTTTGAGCTATGATAATTTATTTAAATTGAATGCTAAAAACATGTTATATGGATTAAATTTTGGTAAAAGGAAGAACAATCGACCAAAGTGTGAAATATGTATAAGTGAAGTGAAGTATAAAGAGATTAGATAGATAAAGTAAATGTAGAATTATAAAGTATGAGGCCATTTTAGTATATATATAAAAATATTTGTGATCCTTTTGATCCAAAAATTGTACAAGGTGAAACCTATTTGCTTATGTTTTTAGACGATTATACAGGGTTTAAAATTTAAACAGTAAGTCGAAGGAATAAATACTAATATAAATGGAGCAACCTGAAGCTTTCAAGCAAGAAAGTGGAATTGTGCGATTAAAAAGGGCTATTGTACAGGGGTTAATAAATTCACCTAGGAAATGGAAACGAATGTCTCAACGCATGTGTTTAAATTTCATAAGGATCAAAGGTCAATTTACCTTAATTTAAAATTGCAGGCAAGATAGTAATCAGCTTAATAATTTATGTAGACTGTTTAAAGCTACTGAATTAAAAGAGAAACATGAAATCCCTGATATTGGGACATTAAGGTTTCTAGAAATACAAAATAAATGGGCTGAATAATCTAAAAAAAATTAAATCCGAAGGAGTATTGTATGCAAAGGCTAGGTAGCTCAAATTACACAAATTAAAACATGGAGCAAACCCCTTCTTTTAACATTTTCCAACAAAATTTATCTTTAATAATTACAGAAGCATTGAATGTCAGGGTCTAGGGTTCCGAAACGCTGGAAAATTGTCATCAAAATCTCGAACTTCCGGAAATCCGTAATTTAAATGAAACAACATGATTAAATTTTAAATTATGCTGAATCCGAATCCGCTAGTGGAAAATTTGATGTTCAGATATGTGGTAAATCTGTAGACATCAGGAGAAAAGAACCTTTCTCAAGTTCTTGACCGCCATTAGGAAACACTATATACAGTTGAAAGAATATTCTGATGCTGATTTCGGAAGCGATCCAGTGTATCAGTGGCTTCATATTTCAATTAAAGAGAAGTGTATTATCGTGTTCGTGGCCGTCTCTAAGAAACGAAGTATAATAGCATCGATCGACTCTGAATACAATGCTTTAAATAACTCCATCTGCTTGTGAAGCTCAGTAGTAGGACATTTAAATCCAGTTGTCCAATACCTTTATCATTAAATGTAAATGAGTTAATTGTTAACCTTTTTATTTGTTTATTCTTTTCTAGTGATAATGGTAAATGTGGCCACTTAAAAGTGTTTTGTGTTCAGACACTGTGTAAAAATAAAAGTGTTTTGTTTGTTTTAACATCAACTCATTATGTTGTCAACAACAAAAGTCGCCAAAGATTATGAAATCATGCACTGTATAAAATGAGTAGGTACTGCCTATCATTGCTTCAAACAGCACAACAATAAACATAGTTTGCACGACATCATGCCATCAGTTTACGGTGACAGACGTTTTTATATAAGGTTCTCTACTTTGACTTGGCAATAATAATGACAATGAATTAGAATGAATAACAATTGCACGATATTAGGTAGTTAATCAATCTGAAACCCGAGTAGATCACAAAGAAGTACTACCAAAGTTCAAGCATCTTAATAACCTCCTAACTACTTCAAATTATAAACCGGTGGGATTCAACGAGGTTTGTCGTGTCTTCCTTAATATCAAAACTTCTTATTTAGTAAAATACCTATCAATTAGTTCGGGTTTTGCTTTACTAATATCACTTGGGGAATATATGAGTAACTCAGTAAAGCACTAAGAAGCTGTCAGTTTTCTTCTTGATATTTGTACAGTAATGGCACTGAAGTTATTAATATCACCACAAAAGCATTTGCTGAGACATCTTTTCTCATCCCACAAAAATAAGTAAAGTATAATCGCTCGCATTTGTAGAATGTCCGTCGGCAAATCTAAAGTATATTCCACCTTTAGAATATGACAAATACGTTTGGGGTTTCAAGATGATTACATTTACAAAGTGGAATGAAAGTGGAAGCTTGTATTTATTATTTACGAGAGTTATCCCGGGATAAACTCCGAAAGACTTCCTCAAGTAATTCATCATACGGCAGCAAGTCCTCGATTTCCTAACTTTATTTAGAATGGAACTTGAAGTATTTCCATGCTTACTAATAGAAAAATGTATATGGTAATACTTACAACAAAAAATCTTGTTCCCAGCATGGTGTCGCTCCTTTGACGGTTACAGTAGTTGATTTAACATTTTGCAGCTTTAAAGTAACGTAGGTATTAAACTGAGGTGCTGAAAAGACAAAGAGAAAAGCAATTAGTTTGAGTTTCAGCAATTTTGAGATTAGCTGTAAGTGTGCCATTGAAAAGTTTACAGATGGGAATGGCGAGAAAGAGCTTTTTGCAATGAAACCATAAAATTGTTTATTACATGACTATGCAGTTGTAAAAAGTTTATGGTTGGCATAAACGGACTAATTCTTCCATTTCTCGTTCTGAATCTGTTTTGAAACACGCATAGCACAGGAAACCTTTATGGAAATTTTAATGATTACTTTATTATGTTCGCAAATTACGTGCGCAAATACTACCATGATTTCCACTATAATTTCATTTCAAAGCTCGATGAATTCTCAGAAATAGTAATAACCCTAAGTTTTCAATTTTATAATTACACGATTTTTACTAAATAGTCATTTCTTTCGTAAATACGTATTCCTATAGTGTGTCATTAGGTCATCATTAATTCCTTTTCAAAGATTATTTCAACGCCAATTCTTTCATAAATTTAAGCGTTTTAGAAAATTAGTGCGAATTTTGTATATTAACGTGGTCGATCATTATTGGATTAATTTATTAATTTAAGGTTCATTGGGGGTTTATATTAAATTTTATTTATATAAGTTTCTGTATTGATATAGCATTATTTTTATTTCAGAAATGCAAACATCACTATTTTTTAAATATTGTTAGAATATCTTCTTTTTTGCCTGGCAAACTTGGGTAGTGTATGTTCGTAGTTTCTTGCATTTTTACGAATTAATAGCGTCATTTCTAATAAAAAAAATAGTGATTTTAAAAATCAAAAAAGTGCTCTATCAAATGACACAAAAAGTAAAAATGACTTCCGTAAGAAAAAACAAAGTTGATGATGGTTAACCGGAGATGAAACGTCAGACTTAAAATTTGAAACTAGCATCTTGTAGAGGGAAAAAGTGGTCATAATAATGTGTCATTTATTTTGAAATACCCTTTTAAATCTTTGGTAACAAATAAAAACGATTTTGCAAACGCAAATTTTCTCCCAAGGTAGTCGGAATTTTTTCAGTTTCAAAATGGTATTTTGTTATGCATCAAAATACGCAACTTTGCCAAATTTAAACTACCTACATATCTCTTACAGTTTCCGAAATCCACATAGTGGCCCGCGAATTTGAATCAGCCTGTATACATTTATTTTTCTGTGCAGACAATTTGCGTACGGATAATTCGCACTGGTATAATTCGTAACCTAAAAATTGATTCCAGGATAATTCTCACAAGAATAACATAATAGGGAAAGGCATTTTTCATCCTGAACATTTTGAGTTGTGATCAATTTCG
Source organism: Photinus pyralis (assembly GCF_008802855.1). Classification (NCBI taxonomy): domain Eukaryota; kingdom Metazoa; phylum Arthropoda; class Insecta; order Coleoptera; family Lampyridae; genus Photinus; species Photinus pyralis. The sequence goes on from NW_022170510.1 coordinate 9,922,833, forward strand.
CTTCCAAATAATTAACATCGGGGAATTCGGATTAGGGAAACTTGAAAAAAGTCTTCAAGTTGTGCAAACCTTTGCTTTCTCTTTAAAAACATTGTGCTTGGTGTAGGGCTCCTGGAGAAACACAACGCGAAATTGATTTTATGTAGAAATGGGCCTTAATAATTAAACAGGGCAATAAATTTACAACGCATAGAACTGCAATCAGGTGTGCGGAACTTTTTTGGACATTTTTTCAATGGATTTTAAAGAAAGTAACATTTTCTTCCGCCTGTATGTATGTACGTACGTTGGTGATCCGAAATAACGGCTCGACGGACTTTGTTAAAATTTTGGGGATAGGGAAACCAAAAATCAAAGGCCATCATTTTGAAAAAAAATTTGGAGCGCCACAACGGCCCCGACCTTTTTTTTTAGATAGCAATTCAACATCTTTATTAAATTAATCGAAAGACTTTTTTTTCTGTGTACAACTTACAAAAATTCTACTAGGTTTTATAACAAAAAACTCAAAAAAAATATCAAACGATTATTTTGAATTTTGGCAGTGTACATTAGGCGTGAGGATGTTAGACTGTAAAAAAACTTTTTTTTAACAACATAATTTGTAAATGTAATTTATTTTTTTTTAATCTGAAAAACGCCGGTTTAATCAAAGTAGGTAAATATTCTTGAAATTCTGTATAGAGCCTTAATTTCTCAATCTGAACAACGAGTAACATTTTATCGTATCATGTGCAGTTTACTTGAAAAGATAATACCAAGTAGGGCTTATTTGCAGAATTTCAAAATAAATTCCAAAAATGTTTACCCCATCGCACCTCTCAAACATGAATGCATGGACACACTGTATAATAGGGTTTTTTCAGCCTTTATTTTTTAAAATATTTGAGCTTTTAGGGCTTGAGAAAGTTATTTTATTTACGAACGTATTCAAAGTTGAAACAGCCATATTTTTCACAATTTTTATCCTACAGAAAAAAGCAAACATTTTCATAAAAGCAAAACCTACACTTCACAAAGTTTGCACTTTGCATATCATTAATAGTTCTTTATTTATTTTTAACAAAATGCAATTTTTGTAAAATTAGAAAAATGCATTTTTCACTTCAAGCTCCAGAGAAAGAATGGCATCTACCCCCAGAGTAAAAGCAAATTCCGTTACAGGGTCAACTTTGAAGAAGAAGGTAAGTGGAACCATTTTGATAACAATCAGTGCTCTTCAAAATTAGACGGGAAAACGTGTGCATGAAGAAACAAAATGAACAAATGAAATTAAACAAGTATATTTTGTGCAGAGAAAGCGCATGTTATTAAACCAATAATGTTGCTTAGTAAATAGTTGGGAATAGGGTAGTAGCATACTATATTTGCTATATTTATCGATGTTTAACTTTTTGGTAAATGATTAATAGGAAAAATAACAAAATTTACGCTATATACTGAGGAAGAATCAACCTCTTCGTTAATTCTCCAAAATATTGCATTTTTTCTTTGTAGGTACCTTCCTAAAACAGTTTCGAGATATTCACAATTAAGCTTTAACATCGCCAGCAGATGTGTCTCGTATAGGACGATCTTTTTGCCCTTTAAGAGTACCCTCCTCCACTACACAGTGAAACTTTTGACATCACCAATAGATTTGTCTCGTTCAGATGATTTCTTTTATTTCTCCTCCGCCAAACCGTTTTCGAGATACGCGCTCTTAAAGTTTTGATATCACCAGCGGATCTGTTTCTTCGAGACATGCCAATGTTTATGAGTACCCTCCTCCGACAATCCGTTCTCTTGAGATACAAGGATAAGGATCACGATAAGGGGCCGAGGAGAAGTATGATTGGTAGAAATTAATTCCTTTCGTCGAGACTTTTCAAAAGTGGTTGAATATGGAAAATCGCCATTCCCTTCACTTTTTGTATATGTGTCATCAAATCGTTTTAACTCATAAACCACATGGTTTTTTATAATAAAATTACTTTCCGTACAGACGTACACCATCTCAATTTACATAACAAAGGACTTATGACTATTCTAACTCATAGGTATCATCTTTTCGAAGGGTGTTTTTCTTATCAAATTGCAAAACAATACAACAGCTCGTTGCCAGCTTTTATCAAAAATCTTTCCTTGCAGCCTTTTAAAACACAATCGCGACTTTTACTTTATAGAAGTCAAATCCAATGTTAACCAGTTCTTTTAACTCTTTAAGTTTTTTTTAATTGTGTTTTTTCTACATTGTTATAGTTCTATTTTCACATTTCTTTAACAAACGCAGGTATGCCGTTTTATTTGAGAGAAACATCACTCATTTCGCCACAAAAAAAATGAAGTGTATATTGTGGTAAAGTGGAAGAGCAGACCAATTAGTCTGAACTTCACGCTTTCACTATTATATATTTGATATATCGTTATACCTTATTTTTCATTTTTGTGTTGTTACTTTTGTATATAATATGTGAATAAAGGTCATTATTATTACACCACTTTCATCCCTTGCTCCCAATCATAATCCTCAACGACCCTGCCCATTCTATCTCCTCCGATACTAGCGTTCCTTCACTATTTTGCAACAACTCTCCCTTCTTCCTGGATTAAACATTCTATTTTCTCGTACAATTTCCGCTATTTCACTATCTTCGTAATCACTAGTTGGCATGTACAGTGGACACTTGTACAACAAGAAGACTTTTTGAAGTTTTGAAGTAGCACTTAATGTTGCTAAATGGTGTAGGTAAGTAACAGTTTTCGAGTACTCCAAATAAACGGATTTTGAACTTACTAGCCTGGTTTAATACTCCTAAAAAAATTACCTTTAGAAATTCCTGTCTGCACATCGCGTTATATGAGAATTTTTACCTTCCTTGATATTAATAGGAGTTGTATACTAATAATTTAACGTTGTTGTGCTTCGATCAGAATAATTGGGAATTGTTGAGTATTTTACCCACACCCATATTTAATGGAGTACCCCTTAAAAGCTTTCAGAACGTAAAATACCGGCTCCTCTAAACCTATACTTTAAATTAACTTTGAACAGTTTGAACTTCAATTATCTTTGAATAACAGTTACAAAAATAATGTTTTTGTTCCATTTTGTCCTAATAGAAAATGGAATTAATTAATTTAATGTAAGCATCTCTCGAGTGAAGGCATGATACAAGATCCCCAGCTCGACTTATCTAATTTAGATCGATAAAGATAGCTTTTACCAGGCTACAGTGTATAATGCCTAAGCTAATACTTTTGGTTCTTGCATGGACCTGTTTCAATGCAAGGGTTATTTTCTTCGTGTTGTTTTTGTTTTCCAAACGAGCGAATTTCCCCCCTAATTAAGCCCTGAGTAACCCCAATATACTAAGATAAAGGGTTTCATGTTGTGCGTGTGCATCTATGTTTCGAAGTAATTGAAGCGTTCGCAGTTGATGAGACTTGATTAGTTGCAAACATCTGAAATTCTAAATTATTTAACTCATGCCACGTACACAGGAAAACTTTCTGCTTTGTAAACGTATATCTCAACCTAGTTTACAAAGGAGGAACGATATAAATATGTAATGGGCGTCTCAAAGCTAACAAGCATGTTTATGTGTCTGATGAAAATTCGCAAATAAGGTGCGCATCACCTCTTCAACTTTGTCTACAAAATCTCAATGTAAATTGGACTGCTTTAACCTCGTTGGCAAATTCACTCATACTAGTCAAGTCGGATGGGTATGTTGACACATGTGCCCAGTAGAGATCCACAATTTTCCTGTTAACCCTGTTGATTATTCGGGATCGCGCTGGGAAACGTAATGAAAGTGAAAACCCGATTTGCAGTTTAGGTGATTGTTTTACTTACTAACCCAGGTCTACCTAGCGTGGCGTGGCGTGCCGCTTAATTACGCCGAGCTTAACTCCAGAAGTAAGTGTAGGTGTGAGAACAATGGAATCCGAAACCTGCACTTATAGAATTATTATTGTCACGCCATTTCATAGCTTTTCTTGTAGCGCGCAAAATGAAACAGGACAATATTATGGGTAATCTCCTATTGTTGAGAGTTGTGACAGGGGATTTTCACGTGCAAACATGTTGACGGGTGGCAAAGCTGCTTGAGGTGGCTTCTGGGATTATTTAAATCATCGTGTTTTGAATGCGTTCGCCTGTGAGTTTGCCACTTAGAAGGCTGTCTTATTCTGTACAAGAATAATATTTATTATGGGATCTAAACGTTTGACGCAAACTGGAGAAATCGACCTACCCTTTCTGGGACCACCGCGTTCGTATGTATACAATGATGTTTTTAACGTTGAAGCATACGTATTCAATAGGTCAGGATTTGACGGTTTTCCTTTCTTTGCAAATGTGTTGACCTTTTAAACAGTGTAAGAATTTTTCCCTCGATTTTTCCTCAAAAATGGTAAGCAAGCTATATTATTTCTAATTCTATGTGATTATAATCGGGCAATCAGTCATATATAAAGGTAGTATTCCAGAAAATTGAGTTCATAGTGATTTCTACAAGACATTCTAGGTATTTTTAATGACCGTTATAATTGCTGCATCAGAATCAATTCATTTCATTACATTTAAATAGCATTACCCACGAAATACGAGAGAAATATTTTACGTAGTAAATAATAATTGATATAATGTGTATGCTACGGTCAAAATAATTAATGCGGTTCATAATAACCAGTCGAAGTGAATAATTGAGGCAAGGAAATTTTTTTGAACAGCTCCCAAATGATTTTTTTAAAAATTCAATATCTTCTACATTTAATACGTGACGGTGGTTTCCCTTCTAAAGTTTTAAAAGGAAATGCACCCCAAATGTGTCACATGTGTCAAACAACGACATGTAGGCGATGCTTCTGTTTAAATACCAGAAATATTGACGGGACATATGAGAGTATCTTAATTTATTAAGTGTAAATCTGCGGTGGATTATCTACGACATAAGCACAGAGTTTGTTTATTGTATCTGAATTGTGTCTCAGTGTTGTTTTTCTCTTTGGAATTATTTGTAATTGCGGAATTCTTGTTTAAATTTTATCGCTTTGTAAAATTTTTATTTAGATTTGTGTAATTAATTGTAAAACGTGAAATTACGTGTTGAAAATTAAGGACCTCTGACCGCTGCGATAAGGAGTTGTTATCGGACGAAATTTAATTACGAACGTGTTTTTATCGCTGTTAAGAGTGTTTTGAAGAATTGCGCATTATTTCGGCGTAAGTGGTAACGTTTGGCGCTTCGAAGCTGGCCTTATTAAGTCTAATTGTGATTGGCGTTTTTTTTAAGTTCCTAATAAAGAAGATTATTTTATAGCGGAAGTGGCGTTTCAATTCAATATTTTTAATTATCGAGTGCCTGTGCGCGGGGTATTATGTTCAAACAAGTGTTGTAAGCTTTTCTTTCTTGTACGGATATTGTTTCATGTGTTTCGGAATAAATGTTGGTCATTTTCAATCAATTAGTTGTGTGTTTATTCGAATCCTTTGGGTGATCTAGATAGTCTTCAAGTCAGATTTTCCTATTCATGCCAAAGATTTACTTCAGGTGTTACTCAAAGTTGTGTAATATATTCTTTGGAATTATCGAAAGTAGATTGAAGCCACAGAGTCTCTCAAATTGAGAAGTTTTAAGTCAGTATTACGATTTGCCTTTAGAGCAGATGCCGGATATGTACCAGGAGCGATTATATATCATGGGGATCTCGGACACTATAGAAGATACGACGATAATATAACATTTTTTTAATTGCATGATACAACGATGTACGGCAAACCAAGAAATCAAAAGTTGGGAACTGCTGGTTTTAACAGGACGGTGTACCCGTGCAAACGCCCTAATGGTACAAGAATACCTATTGGACAATTTAACCAATTTCCAGAAAAAAATTGTCCCATGGCTTTTAACAGCATTCCACAGGCACATCTGGTAGTATCCCTGCACAGCAAACTTCCAGGTATCCCAGTTCTCACTAAACTAACTTGATCTAATTGAAAAAACAAACAAAATTCAGTTTCGTTCTTCAACAATTTAATGCTAGTAAATGTAGAGAATGAAATCTCTACTTTTGATTTACCCGAAAATTTATAGCTCCCAGATACGCCACCTTTTTAATTTGATGTCCTTAGAAAGCTCTATTTTTCGGATCTATAAACCTGTTCAACATATTAAGATTCTGCGAGTCCTTCCGATTGCCCGAATTCCACAAATTCTTTAGATCCATCAGGCTCTTCATATTCCTTAGATGCTTCCGTCTCTCTGTATTCTTATGATTCTTTGAATACTTATTGCCAGTTCCAGTTCTTTCAATAATCTCCTTGGGTTAATCGAAATGTTAATCGAAAATTTCTGATCTCTCAGTTTCTTCGTACGTGTGGTTGCAACAGTTTTTAGGGATCCGAGGTGCAAATGTAAAGAAAGAAGCCGAAAGGTACACCATTCCCGCTACGATTCCTTTGTTTGCTACATCGAACCACTGGTCGAATAATCTTATCATTGCTCGCCGACTGGAAAAATAGTTACCTAAAAAATTTAGGGAATTATTATGGGAATTTGAGGAGAATCTGCTAAGAAGTAGAGAAAAACCTGAAAATTTGTAAGCAACTGCAGAAGAGGTTAACAAAACGTGAGGGGAATTTGAAGGTAACAAAGAACAACTTTAAGGCCTTGATAGTGGCTTATAGCAATTTAGACACTTTTAGGGAACATGAAGGAGGCTTCAGAAGGATTTGATATGAAATAAAAAAAAAAGCTTATACGGCGTTTAATTTGAGGGAAACTTGAAAGTTGAAGGAAATAGAAGGGAAAACTTAGAAAATAAGAGCAATTTTAGTGATTTTCTGAAAAAATAAAAAAAACGTGTTATTTAAATTTTATTTTATTCAAATCGGGTGTTTTGACATAACTTGAATATGACTTTTCTTCTTATATCCTTACACATCTACTTTCAGTTAACATTTTGTTTTTTAAATTGCAAAATCCGATACTCCGAACGATCCTCGAGATCGTTTTTGGGCTGATTTAAATTATCCCAACTATGATGGACAACGTTAGAAGAATTAAACAGGAACCTAGCTTCAGAAGCACTTGATGCAATGAGCCGAGGGACAAAGGGGAATTTGAGAACCTATAATTGAGAAGAGAACCGACGTTGAAGGAGAATTTAAGCAGTGCTTGAGGGGAACATCAAGGGAATTTGAGAACCGGGGGAACTTTCAGGGACAAATTCAATGGGAGCATAAGAACTTGAGAATAACCTAAAAGAATTTGATACTTAAGAGATACTTGAAAGAGATTTAAAAAGAAATTCAGAAACTTGCAACGGGCAGGGAATGTGAGGGGAAAAACTTCTCGAGATGAAATTTAAGGGGACTTGGACGGGGGAATTTAATAGGAGCTTGAGGGGAAAGTTGATTTTGACTTGAATTTGGCATCAGGAGAAGTTGAGACGTGAGTAAAACTAATTTCCGGAAAGTTCAAGAGGGTCTTCATAGTTAAGGGAGGTTTGTGGGAAATCAAAGAAATTAGAAAATTTGAAGGGGGAAGCCTACAGGGGAATTTGAGAGGAGGAACTGAGGGGCACTCGAGAAGAAAGAGTTAGTTGATTAGAACATCGAAGTACTTTTGAAGAAAGTGGCTCTAGTTAGACTAAATTGAAATTAAAAATTCACTTCTTATAAACGTGAATTGTTTTTCTTCTGGGCATAACTTTTACGTCTTAATAAAATTGTCGCCCATAGTGATTTTGATTATGTTGGAATCAAGGAAAATCAACCAAATTTAGGGCACTAAGGGCCAGTTTCATAATCACGCAAAAGTCTCCTTTACCTAAAGTTAACTTTATGTCCAAATTAAGGCGGCTGATATAAACGAAATTCAGTAGCGGTGGATCACTATCCCATTTTCCATAAAAAATTGTAACGTAAATTTAATTACGGCGTTACAAATAATTAACAATACGTTTATAACAGTCTTAAAATGGGTTAAATTATAACAGTAATTATTTTTTATCACTCATTATCTACTTATAACTCCAGCGCGTCGATGTTGGAACTGAACTGGAAACACAATTCGATTTGCTTATATAGCAAACAACATTCTTTCTACAATGTTCTCAAGTGCTCAAGGGCGTTTCAGAATGTTTTCGAACAATCACGTCATATTTCTAGGAAAGATTACGTCACATCCGCCTTCGTTCTTTATCGCCGATGACTAAACTTTCATATCTATCGGTATTTCTGGAATATTCGCTGCAATACTCTCACGCTTATGTAGACAATAAACTGCGTTTATCGAAATAATGTGTATCAATGACAGTCTTGTATGATAAGTGATCAAATCCGTTGGAAATTTCATCATAGTGATAGTAGTAGCTAAAATGTTGAACCAGAATTAGGGTTTAAAAATTATGCAATCAACTCAAATTTGTTGTCGGGTAAAGTGAATGTGTAAAAAATCAATTCGTCAACCCTGTCGTCAACTATTAAGAAAGGTCGGTCAAGAGGCTCCTAAAACAGACTACTTTTAATAATAATGTGCTCCATTTTAAACGTACTTCCCATACATACCGATACTACTCACTCATGAATATAAAGATCGTTGAATGTAATTATTGCATCTCTTTCTCGGATCAATAAAACTTAAAATTCAGAGCATTTTCCGCTCACCCTTGAACTATAGGGGCAGCAGTTATATTCTAATATTCAACGCGACATATTTATACTGTATTGCTGTTTCTCTGCACGTATAAAGACATTAAACTTCACAACAAATATGTACCCCGATGATAAAAGAGATCCCTTACATTCCTCTCAGTGTATTACGTCCATAGTCTGCGAAATGAAAAGGCCAATCTAAATTCCCGAATATGACGAAATGATCCAATAAAGTTCCCGTATATTTCCATTTACACGAATATTTAAATTAACGTAAGCGCTTTTTACTTGATCGCCTTTCTTTAGCTACATTGCTCAGTTATATTTGAAGGGTGGCAATATTGCCTTTCCGTTTCAGAAAATCGATCCAGAGGTTGATAATTTTCTTGGAGCTCAAATTTAAAGTTATTTTAACAAACGCTCGTGTTTACAACGTATTGAACTTACAAGCTTTCCCGAATACCTTCCAGGTATTCCAAAACAATTTTTTATAATATTGTAAACAAGTAGAATGCCTACATTTAATTAAAACAAACATTGAAATTGATTATTTGTTTAGTGAAGCAACATGACGAAGCAATAACGTGGCCCTTATAGTATCAGTGAAAGCGTTTCCCATACAAGATGAAATAAAGCATCCTGACGCTCATGCTCGCGATCAATTTTACTTTTACAGAAATATAAGAGGTATTGTATTTTTGTATCATTTATATAACCTTTTCATAACTTTTTAAACACTCGCAGTCCATTTGGACATTGTCACAACATGCAGTAGACCACTTACAAGAATAAAAGTGGATGTCAGAGGTGAAAGAGTTATGCATAGGAATTTAAAATGAATAAAGTTGTAACTTTTTTTAAAATTCAGCTTTAAATCCCATTTAATACCGTTTACCCCATCTGCATATTTCCTGTGTAAATTCGTATAAGTGGTAAAGTGTTCGCTTTGTAATTCGCTTGTTCGCTTATTCTATTGTGGTGGAACATATGGAAGCTAATACGCATCACACGACTGGTGCCCTGTTTCCATAATCCACAGGCATCTCGATTACATAGTGTGATGGCTATTGAAAGCTCCCAGCAACAAAAACGGCCTAGGCAGTTGAATGATCACTACCTCTGTATCGATTTTGTAGTTTTCCCTCGCTTTAATTTCCTGTATGGCCACTTCTTGTTTATATACAGGGAAATCTGTACCCAGCGTTGTGGTTTCCATTTTATTGGTGGGTTCACGCACAACTCACACAAAACGAGCACAAAACCATGGTATTATTGCCATGTGGATGCGAGAATGTAAGTGTCTCAGTATTAAGTTGGACTTATTATTACTTATTATTATTATTTTCTTGAGCAATGTCATGGTCGGATTGCAAAAGAAATGTTTTTATAAAAACAAACAATAATGCGCAGAAATTCATTTGGTCAAAGGCACAATCGGAGAAAAAAATGTAATTAGCTAGACTTACCTTGAGCTCCAACATAGCGAGCCTTTTTTACTGAAACAAAAAAAATCTATAAGTTATATGATCGTAACCGCATAAAATTATATTATCGCTAAAACAGTAAGGCCTAGAGTAAGGCAGTCTACAAGTCGATTATTTGCACGATTAAAATTGAAAATTGTAGATGTACTGGTTTAAATGTGATATTACATCCAACGTCACCTTTGTTTAAAACGTCACGCAGCAAGAAAAGAAACTAATCATCTGGTAGCCCATGGACTGAATACCCTCATTTTTAAGGCTAACACGTCTTTGTATAACGGAAGTGATATTTCAAAATTTCTAACTCTCAAAATTTGATGATATTTAACATACCGGTTCCCATATCACTTCAGATATAGACCAATCGCCCAAGTCGTTTAACGAAATCATAATAAAATCTGCTAATAAAAACATCAAAAAAATAAAGCTTACTGACAAACACCCCTCAGTTCCATGGTGGAACGAAAACTGCAAAATAGCAGTAAAAACAAGCAAAACGGCATTTAATAAATACAAAAAGCACAGAACAATCGAAAATTTCATAAACTATAAAAAACTGAAAGCAAAAGCGAGAGTGATCATCAAAAAGAGCAAAACCGAAAGCTGGACAAAATACGTTTCAACTCTAACAACTCATACACGAACATCGGAAGTGTGGGATAAGATCAAAAGAATACAAGGAAAGGGAGAAAATTTCAAAATTACTGTACTAAAAAATAAAAAGGGGAATACCATAACAACAAATCCTCAAATTGTTGAACACTTACTGTTCTCATTTTAATGATGAAACTCGCCCTGCGGCAAACACACAAAACAACCAACGTATCGAACAAATAATATATCAAGTAGAAGATATGTACCCACAAATAAACCAAAAATTAACTTTGAAAGAATTAACAACAGCCCTAAAACTCCCAAAAAGTTCAGCACCCGGCCCCGATAATATACCATTTATATTCCTTAGAAATCTACCATCCGAGGCAGTAGAACGCCTTCTGCTCATCTTCAACTACATATGGCAACGGAATGTATTTCCAAATCTCTGGCAAACAGCCATCATCCATCCAATACTAAAACCTGGGAAATGCAAAACAGATGCATTATCATACCGTCCAATATCACTAACCTGCGCAATGTGCAAACTTTTAGAAAAAATCATAAGCAAAAGATTACTCTGGTACCTAGAAAACAAAAACTATCTAAATGAGTCACAAAACGGATTCCGCCAAAACCGCTCAACAATAGATAACCTACTGGCCTTAGAGACAGAAATTATAAATGGCTTTAACAATAAACAGGACACCATAGCTGTCTTCTTTGACATCAAAAAAGCATTTGACAAGGTCTGGAAATATAAAATAATTGACTATACAAGTGGAACTTGAGGGGTAACATCCTACGATTTATAAACAATTTCATGTCTAACAGATCGTTTCAAGTAAAAACCAATAACACCGTTTCCAAAAGTTTTCAGCAAAATAATGGTTTACCACAAGGATCAGTCATCAGTCCGATACTCTTCATAATAGCCATAAATGATATAACAGCTACATTGAATCTCCCGGTAAAGTCAACGCTATTCGCAGACGACCTATTAATATATGTAAGAGGCCAAAATCCCCACGCCTTAAATGAGAAAATACAACTCGCAATTAATGCAGCCTCCAACTGGGCAAGAGAAAATGGTTTCCAATTCTCATCCAGTAAATCTGTTGTTATGAAATTCTCCAGAAAACCGAACCAAGCAAATCTCCCACCCCTCACACTAGACAACTCTCCTCTAACAATGCTCAAAAAACATAAATTCTTGGGTCTCACATTTGATACTAAACTGAACTGGAAAGACCACATCAAAAACCTTAAGACATAATGCATTAAACGCCTGAATATAATAAAAGTTCTAGCACATCACAAGTGGGGAGCTCAAGAAAAAATACTCAAAACCATATATATAACACTAATTAGAAGCAAACTCGCCTATGATGCAATAATGTATTCCTCAGCAGCAACTTCTACCCTAAGGTGAGCTGAGACTCGCAACAGGAGCATACCGAACTAGCCCGGTTGAAAGCATACATCGGGAGGCCGGAGTATTGCCACTGTGGCTAAGGAGAGAGCAAACTATTCTCTCTTATACCGCAAAAATGTCCTCCTTGCCTCATCATCCGGATCGGATTTATGGCTCAGTGGTAAGAGCATTGGGTTATAAATCCGGAGGTCGGGTGTTCGAACCTGGGTTGAGGTGAATTTTTCATCTGTGGCGGAGATGGAAATTACCTTAGACCAGTTCCGAGCATTCTACCGGCTACTCCGAATTAGGTTTTCCTGCAGTTTTCCTAATTCGTAAGGTAAATACCGGAGTAGTATAGACCATCTTAAGACCTTCTGCAGAGGCAGCTCTAAATAGCATTATGCGGGTCACTCTGTAATTGGGCGCATGCCTGTTGAGGGCCCAAAACAAGAGAGGGATAATAAAATAAAATAAAAAAATAAAAAATAAAATAAAATAAAATAAAAAATCCAGCATACAAAATCCTATATGAAGAATCCAATGAAAGCTCAAGCCATCTAACTCCCATAAATATCAAAATCCGCAATATCCTACCTCCACCTGCTCAAATAATCCGTAACACTACACCTTCTCAAGTATCAAAAACCCCTCCGTGGTTAGGCACGTTCCCAAACTTCAACTCCTCGCTTCAGATCCATTCAAAAAAAGACCCTGCAACTAAACATCACTTATTCCTAGAGGAAATGAATAAACAGGGGTATAAAACAATACTATACACAGATGCCTCAAAATGCTCCAATGGAGTCGGATGCGCAGTGGTAAACAGAAATGGAAAAAATGTTTTCAGCCTAAATCGAGATGCTAGTGTATTCACAGCAGAGCTCTACGCTATATATAAAGCCGTCCAATTAGCTACTAAAACTTACTACCATCACTGAAGCAACAATATGTACCGACTCATTATATGCTATATACAAGAAATTGACCAACTATTTCCCCGAAATCCAATAACACAGAAGATACAAGACACTATAACTAAACACAAACAAAAATGCAACTTTACTATAATGTGGATTCCATCTCGCTGCAATATAAAGGGCAACGAAGCAGCCAACTCAGCAGCGCAAGCAGCAGCCAAGAAAATAGAAATAGACAAACCATTCCTCCTGGCAGAAGACCTAAAGTCAGTCTATAATAGCGAATTAAAAGACAAATGGGAAAGACATTGGAGTCTCCAAACTACGACACTAAGGACAACAGAGCCAACAATCAGATTAACCACCTTCGACCACCTAACTAGACGAGAAGCTTCAGTAATGAGAAGAATACGAATAGGACATACCGCAATAACCCATTCACACCTAATAAAACAAGAAAACCAGCCGACATGTGACAAATGTGGAAACCAACTCACCGTAAAGCACATATTCCAGTGCCCATCCTATAAAAACGCAAAAGAACTATTTGACATTCCGGACTCCATTGAACTTCAACCAATCAACTCACAAAGAATTATAGGTTATATGAATAATATTAACATGTATAACAACATTTAAAGAATTGTCTCAACATATTAGGCGCCAATAATCATAGCAATTGAAGCGCCAAATAAATCACTAAATTAAAAAAAAAATATTCCTAATATTTGATTAAACCCCCACCTTTAATCAAGTTTCCTAATAATAAAAATAATAATGAACTTTTACAATTACAAATAAAACGAGCGATACAAATTGTAAAGATAAAATTTACAATCTCCTGAATTATCATCGGAAATGTCGAATGGAAACTTTCCAGATGCCGAATGCCTCACTTGAATATTTTTTTATTTTTTATTTTATTCTGGCTTTATTTACGGCTGTCAGTCACTGTTTTTGAACTTTTAGAGCTTCCTTATTTCTTATTGCACTAGTTGTCATACATTGCATTGCGTATGCAATTGAAATTTGATGTTTATGTAGTATACCTATGGCAAGATTGCTTGCCTGCATTTCACAATTGTTAATTATTTCTACCTTATGTTAATGTCATTTATTCTTATATTATCATAATAAATAAGCTTTTATACACACTTAAAACTGGGTATGCTTATAAACCTAGTGACATTGTGGTAAATTTTAGTACTGAAACAATAATTTTCACGCTATCTTTGGCAAAGTTCGAGCAAGCCAATGTTATCTCTCCGAACGCTGGCATTAGCATCGATTCGAGTTTGTACAACCTCATCCCTCTAATCAGAAAGCTAGGTACAGTAATTAGTGTATCTGTGGAATATGACGAATTGTTATCCCTCCGAACTTAAATGAATAATGAGGTGCACTGTAATTTTCGATTAAGTTTGCTACAAAACAAAACCCTCCACGTAACTCGACTTCGGTATCACATAAAACCGAATTGTGGAAAATTTAAACCCACTCAATTTTAATATTATACTCAGCTTAGCTAATTCTTGAATGATTTTAGGGAGTTTGTACCATTGTATGGTTTGAAGGTGTCATGTTACAGGAGTATCAAATTAGAATTTATTATTTCTTTTTCACTGCACTTACTAACTTATTTCTGATTCAGATGGTCTACATTTCACCTAAATCTAATTGATTATATTTCCAATAGTAATGAAGGCAAATTGGTTATCGACTCTGAATGAGGGCTCTTAATTATTCACCGGATGTAATTTAAATTGCAACGAGAAGCTATCGCGAAGAATTTTTCATTTAGCGAAGGAAATCCAGAGCAGCTGTGTCGGAAGATACCGATAAAGTAACAATTTCTTGTCGTTCCCAGTTGGGAAGGGACGAATGAGTTGTGGGATGCGCTCTTCATTTACCGTTGAGAAGGTTGTGTTGTAATTTAAGTTAATCCTAGTTGTTCTAAACCTCAAAATGTGGGTTGAATTGAAAGGTCGATAGACCTCCAAACGAGACTTTAGAATTTAAATTTTTATCCAACACATTTCGTCCACTTTCAGTTTGAAATTACCACTTGATGGATGAAATTAGTACAATGTCTTGTTCATTCCAAATCACTAAATAATAACTCTCCAATTACGTTGGGTATGTGTTGTGTTCTGTTGTTTTATGTAATGATTTTCAATTTTGTTTTGTTAAGACATAAACGAATTGTCAACAGACTGTTATCGATTATCATCTCCAATTTGTTTGAAGCTGTTTACGAACCTTTAATCTTTGTATATGAGGTACAACAGCATTGGACGTTAACTGACCAGCGAATTGTGATTGTAGGAAAACGGAATTTTTGGAAATGATACAAGTTCGTTTACAGCATACGTCTTTTAAAAAGGAGCTAATTCTTAAAACTAATGTGCAAACCATTCGTAATTTTCGACAAAAAATGAACATATTTACAGGGTCTCCCAAGGAAAGACTACTGGAAAGTGGAGTGTCAAACATCCTAGACGTAATATCTTTATTTGGGCCAGTAGTTTTTTGCATAATTACTGCATTAAAATGAAAACCATTCTCCATAAAAACTGCCATGTGCGCTTCCTAGTATTTAACACCTAACAAAAATTTGAAAAAAATTCAAACCTTTTAAAAAGATACTGTTACAGTACCCCCATCTCGTTTTTATAATCGAAAAAAACTGTTGGGATCAATCTGATCACATTTGCTTTGGCGTGTAATCTTGATAATTCTCTAATTTTATGTTCTTCCTTAACATTTTGCAGTTGTAGAATTTTTGCAAGCTTCAGAACGTACAAAATACTTAGGACCCATGGATTTTCTAAATATTGGAAATAATAAAGTACCTTTAGAACTATGAAACCCTTCAAACATAAATCCTAGAACCCCTAAATTCTTAAGAAACTTCAGAATTTTTTTCAAACCTCCGGAATTTACAAAATCTTTACAGGTTTATCTCTAAAGCCTTCAAAACTTTCAATTCTTCATAATGTCTCATCTTTATCATCGTTAAAATCTTAGCAAACACCTGAATGCATTCTAAAACTTTAGTATCTTCAGAATATGCTAGAGCCTGCCCATACTTCAATGCTTTACAATGTGCAGAACCGGATCGTTAGAATCCTACAGAGTTTCGTAATCTTGGACACGTTCGTAATCGTACATATCAGTACTAAAACTTTTGGATATTAAAAATTCCCAGAATATTCATAATTCTTCGGAATATTTGCTATTTGGGAATTTGAGAACCTTAAAACTTTTCAGATACTTCAGGATTTTCTAAAACATTAAAAACTACCTGGGGACTCACTTCTGAATTTCCAATTTCTTAAGATCTTTGGAATCTTTAAAAACTTAGGGGCGTTTTCAATCTTCAGCTGTGCTGGCGTAGTGGAGTGGATGCTCCACTGCGGTACTGGAAATCTCTAGTTTGAACCAGTGTTCGGGGATGAATTTTTAAGATATATATTAGATTAATTTGGTAGAGCAAGCTGGGAGGAAATGCCGCCCACTTACAAGTCGAAGAAAATAACATACGAAAATCATTATATATTCAAAACATTAGAAACATTTAAAGACCTTCGGACATTTAATATCTCCCGATATGGCGTCCCAAAGCCTTATGTTGAAACGTTTAAAACATTCAGTACGATTAGAAGATTCAAAACTTGTAGCTCTTACGATTTCCACAATTTTCACAAGCTTTTAATATCTTCAGACCCTTTAATAAATTCTTCACAAGATTTAAAATCAAGTACGATTATACCGTTCTGACGAAGTTATTTCCTCCTTGAAGCGACCTGTCTCGAGAAACACCCGGTATATGAACTAGACGTGGAAGCACTTTGTTACGAAAACCATACTAATAATAAATTAGTTTTGTAGTATCCGACAGCGCTTGGCATGGGAAAAGTGACGCTAATCTAATACTTTAAGATGTCACTTTCATGAGGAAACTAACAATCGATTTTAAATTCCATGTGTGAACCAGGATGCAAAAGCTACTTTGACGAATCGAAGACCGTACAGTACAGATAAGCAGCTTGCTATCTTTAATTCTTTACCTAGGAAATGGCACTTAAACTCCGATTAAAAAGGTGTTGGCAGTTGGGATGCGCTCAATTAAGTATAATTAGAGATTGACAGTTAAATGAGTTGCAAAATCCCGTCCGATTGAGCAGGGCGTTGTCTCAAAAGAAGCGCTCTTAATTAACTTTAATGTTGACACCAGTCCCGTATTTTTTAGTGGTCTGGGAAAGACGTAATTAATTTAAGACAGTTATAATTTTTGCTTTTGGCGTTTAACCGAATAGTAAATTTATCTTTTTGGGTGTTTGACTAGTTACAATTTTAAGTAGCGTATTAAATTTACTTAGAGAGGTTATGTTTCAAAGCAATCCCATCAACTTTCTAAAACAGTTGCTCCTAGGTCTTCACTGGCTTTTATTTCAATTTATTGCTCTCCTCTTAGCAAGCTTAATTAGTTGTCTCGTTTGCTTATGTAAATGGCTGACGCATCGAACTCTTCTCCACTTCAGCAGTAACACAAAAAGCACGCCAACGTTATAAATTACGTAATTTTTGTAGAAGATAAATTAACAAGTCGGCATTAAATAGTAAACCCAGAAGTGTTTGTGTGAGGTTGCGTACCGAAATCTACACTCCTTAGGTATATTTTCCGTCTCAATCTGATTGATATTTTCCGTTGGTACATCAGTAAACTTCGGAATAGATTGCATTAATTCTAGAAACGCGCATGTAGCTAGTGCGAAGAGTTTACGGGGTAATCAAATTCCTCTCTATATAACTATCGGAAAAGGTTCAGTTTCTTTCCACAGTGAGGTAAGTTGATCGACCAAGCTTACTTGATAAGAAGTCATTCTCATTCTACACTGAATAGCATGTTTTTTGTCCCATTGAGAGTAAGTGCTTCACATAAACTTTAGCAATTTAATTCGTACATTGTCTTGCCAGATTCGAACACGAAATGTCTCTCGTGAGTAGATGTTAAGCGATTTATACAATGGCGTCTCTCGTCTATTTCCTTATTCCGCCGGTGCAAGTGCCAAACATCAATTATTTTTCACTTCAGTGCACTTGCGATTCTATTGGAAATGTACAGGATTTTAATTTTTTCAGTCACCTTCTGACTACTTATGACGAAGTACGAGTATTAATAGTTCGCTTTAATTTTAAAGTGACGCTAAATCAGTTTTTTCTTCTCTTTCTTTTTCTATATAATAAGCAGTAAAATGATTTTTGTAGAAATCCAGTCTTCAACGTTTAGTATTATGTTATTTTTTTTTTTTTTTTTTTTTTTTTTTTTTTTTTTTTTTTTTTTTTTTTTTTTACTACAGTTCTACGGCATCAACTGCATGGTTATTAGCCGTTAGTGTTTATACTTTTACGACAATTTTAGTTTCCTTAATGAATGCAATCAATTTTCGAATATTATCTTCATCATTTCCTAAACATTCCTTTAAATTCTTTGAGATCTTATGCTTTATTCTTAAGTTTTCATTTATTCCACATGTAAGTAACATATGAGTTACATTTAGTGGCTCATTACATTCCACGCACAACGGAGAAGGGGCTCCTAAAAGTAAATGACTTGATGTTATATTACTATGTCCTAGTCGTAATCTCGTGAGAGCAACTTGTTCACGGCGTGATAGTTCACGAGGTATTTTCCACGTATTTACACCCACTTTGATTTGACTGAAAAATGATTCATCTGCGAACCATTGTGTCATCCAGAATTGTCTAATTCTTGATAATACCTCCATTTTAACATCATCTGCACGCACCCTTGGCCAGTCTATTTCTTTGGAGAGAGTTGCTTCTCTAGCTGCGCTATCTGCCAATTCATTACCTCTTATTCCACAATGGCTAGGACACCACAAAAATTTGACAATTTTACGGCGTCTTTGTAAAGAATCTAGGCAGGATAACATCGTTCTCACAAGAGCATCTTTGCTAAATGTATTCGTTATGCTTTTCAAGGAACTAAGGGAGTCTGAACAAATCAAAAATCTTTTTTCTGTCGACATGGTAGAATAGTATAACGCTTGCATAATCGCATACAGTTCTGCTGTATACACACTTGTATATTTTGGAAGTGACCAATTATATGTCTTGTCTGTAACACTAAATGCACTTCCCACTCCCTCTTCCGTCTTCGAACCATCTGTGTATATTATAATATAATCACGGTATTGATCTAATACTGATAGAAATTCCTGTTTAAGATATTGTTTATTAGTGTCCTTTTTTGTGTCAAACCACTTATAATTTACTTGCGGTTTACTAATTACCCAAGGTGGAATTTCGGACACTTTATTTTGATATGTTTCTATTGGTAATTCAAGCAAATTTAGATTCCTGGACCTTTCTAGAAGTCGTATGCCAGTTGGGCGCATTATAGTACTTCGACTGTCATAGATTGGATATGTATCATTATTAAAAAGTACGTTATAGTTAGGATGACTTCGCAAAGCATTTATTCTTATACCATATTTAAGCAAGTTAATGTCAAATAATATTTTCATAGGTGGAATTCCCGATTCGCAACATACATCTTCTAGGCGGCTAGTGCGAAAAGCACCAGTACATAGCCGTAGACCTTCGCAATGAATACGATTAACCTTTTGAATTCTAGTTGCTCTGGTTCCCGATATAATAACACTGGAATAATCAATCTTTGAAAGTATCAGGGCTTTATGTAATCTTAGTAAAACTTCTCTATCCGCACCCCACGACAAATGGCTAACACAGCGAAGAATATTAAGTGCTTTTTTACATTTAACAGATAAATTCTCAATTTGCCCTTTCCAATATAACTTAGAGTCAAATATAACTCCAAGAAATTTGATGTTATCCTTAACTTCTATCGTATGTCCATCTAATGTGAATTTTAGATGTTCATGGAAACTTCTCAATCGGCAAAAATGAACTACATGGGTTTTCGTGGGAGAGAAGCGAAAACCAATCTTTTTCGCATTATTCGATATTTTATCTATTTCATTCTGCAGGATATCATTAATGTTTGAATTTATGGCGCCTGATGAGTAGATCAGGAGATCGTCTACATATAAACTTTTCCCAACAGTTGGACTAATAGAAGTCAATAAATCATCAATTGCGATTGAAAACAACGTTACACTCAGTGCAGAACCTTGAGGCACTCCGGTGAGTTGCACCCGTTCGGAGGAATAAGTATTACCGATACGTACTGCGAATTTCCTATCATTTAAAAAACTTTGTATAAATATTGGTAAGTTTCCTCGAATTTGTAACGAATGCAACTTTTTTAGTATTCCGTATCTCCATGTATCGTCAAAAGCTTTTTGAATATCGAAAAATATTGCATATAGGTGTTCTCTTTTAGCAAAACTATTTAATATTGCTGTTTCCAATTGTACAAGTGCGTCAGTTGTAGATCGTGTTCTTCTAGATCCTACTTGGAAATTTGATATAAATTCGTATCTCTCTAACAACCATGTTAGTCGCAAATTTACCATCTTTTCTAACAATTTACTTAAGCATGATATAAGTGATATAGGCCTATAACTGTTTGGATCTGTATGATTCTTTCCTGGTTTAAGGCATGGTACAACAATCGAAGTTTGCCATTGAATAGGGTAATGACCCGTTTCCCAAATTTTGTTAAACAATCTAAGGATGTGGTCTTTTCCACAGTTTGGTACATGCTTTATAAATTCATACAGTATACCATCACGTCCCGGTGCAGTATTACGGGTTCTTCCAAGGGCTTCTTCAAATTCGGTGATTGTAAATGGTACATTGTACTCATACCTCTCTATACACTCAAAGGATAGCGCGATTTCCTCATCATCAATTCTGTTTTGTAATTGGATGGTACTACTGCTTTCAAATAGATCCGCCAGGACTTCTGCCATTCCGAGGGGGTCATTCAGCAATCGATTCTGTACCATTAACCCCGATATATGGGTTCTTTGGGATGATCCATTTATACACCTCACTTTTTTCCAGATCTCCTGGCTAGGGGTTGTCCTCTGAATACCACTAACATAGTTCTTCCAAGATTCTCTTTTGCTTGTAAGTATCAACTGTTTAGCTATAGCTCTCATTCGTTTAAATTGTATCATATTACACATAGTTGGACATTTTTTAAATTTGTTAAAAGCTTGTTTTTTCTCTCGTATAGCACTTTTAATTTTTTCATTCCACCACGGAACTATTCTTTTTCGGGGTATTGTATATATTATGTGTATACTTGAGTTAGCAGCACTGATGATCTTTGTTGTTATATCGTTTTGAATTTCATCCACGCTATTCATGGTGTCATCAAAAGGTAAGAGATTTAGGAGGAACTTGTCCCATTTTGCATGTTTTAGAACCCACTTTGGGGGGCGATCGAGAGGTTGTATATCACTGGGTAGTAAAATTTCTATTGGAGCGTGGTCAGATACTATTTCGTCTTGGAGGCACCTCCATTGAAGATTCGGGGCAAGAGTTGGGGAACTTATTGAAATATCCAAAACAGAAAAGGAATGGGATCGAGAATTAAGATATGTTCCTTCGCCGGTATTCAGGACAACTAAATTAAACTGCTGGATTAAATCCTCTATCAGCTTTCCCCCCAAGTCGGTTGAGGAGGAACCCCAGAGACAGTTATGAGCATTAAAATCACCAACTAACAGAAAAGGTAGTGGTAGCTGTCGTATTAACGCGGTGAGATCATTTAACATCCACGAGCGGTCTGGTAGGTAAATGTTGCATACTGTGAATTTTAATGGCTGGAATACAGTTACAGCAATCGCTTGAAGTTCTGTTACAAGATTAACTGTTTTGTGTGGGTACGACTCTTTAATGAAAATTGCAGTTCCTCCGTGAGCGCGGGCTTGAGGATTAATGTCTTTTCTGTAAATACTATATCCTTATGTTACGCTTTTTATTACTGTAAAAATGATCGTTAAAAATAAATCAAAAATTTGATGAAAAGGCTTGTAGCAATATTTAGATTTGGATGTATGTTTTTTCGATATTTTAGCAGAATATAGAGAATTTGTTTCTTAATCACTCTAGGAAAGCGGTAAAGACACTAACTCTGGAATTTGTATCGTATTTCATCTTTTTAATTAGTACTATTGGATTACAAGGCGAAGGTAGCATAGAAATCTCAAAAACTAGATATTTGAGGAATAGATGGGGGATGGTTTATCAACCTAACTCTCCTTTGATTCGTACGGCGTGATTTAAGTATCAAATGAACCATGATCGTTTTAGGTGATGACCCGCCATTTGGTAGGCCTTAAATAACCACGGAGAAAAAATGAGGGAGGGTTATTTTTCGAGAGATTTTGGTTCAATTACATTGAAGGGGGCTTGTTTCGAGCGCTGCTGTTACGAGTACGAAATCATCAATAAAAAAAATTGAACCAGTTTCAAGTTTGGAACCGTAGCCGCCACTAATATTTGTGTTTAGGAACGTAAAACGCTACCGTTACCCGTTATGCCGTATGTTTTAATTTAATTACCGATCTTTGTTTTACCTATATCGCAATCCGAAACCCATCTACTAATGAGGTGCGTAAGTTTGAATTGGATTGGATGTATCTCTCGTGTAACGAGCATTAACCACCTTTGCCAAGACAAAGCTGTTTATACGCACTAGTGCCCGAGGATTCACAAAGCTTGTATTATTATTTTATGTTTTTATTTACTTGTTCACGTCTGGCGCCAAAAAATTATATGAGCTTTGTCAAATCTCGGTGGCTGTTTCATTGGAAGGCCCGTTTCCCCTGGCTAGCCTTGGTCAATTCCCTTTTCCTTCTCCAGGTTCGCTTTGAAAGGGGATTAAGAACTTTTTGAAGTGGTATATTCTTGAAACTATGTGGTAAGTGAGAAAGAATGGTAGACGAAATGGAAATTTTGGGTCTTTATGGACGTAAGTTAATGCGAATGATTTTGAAATATTCGTCTGCTTGTAAAAATGGTTGTCTCGGATCTCTCCACCAACTAATTTCGGTATATACTGACATATTCCACCCTGTTCAGGGCTTTAAATAAATTTACTGTTCGTTTCCATACGATTTGACTGCGCTAGCTTCTCCCATCCAACAAAGCAACACAAAGATATATGGGCGCCATCATAACAGAATTTTGTAATCTCATAACCTATTATATAATAATAACGTTTTGTGTCTGACGCAATGAAAGATAAAAGCGTACGGACAAAAAGCGGAAACGTAAATGTTACACACAAAAGTCTTTTGCTACATAATTTTCGTTACGATTACATTTGATTGAAACTCACACGCACCCCCATATCATCAACCGCAATAAATCTTTATGTTAAGAGAACCGTTGGTGATGTCTTTTACGCACGAATAACAAATTCTAACATATTTGCACTGATTAAAAGGACATTAATACCAAAAATGTTCCTTTTTTTATTCGTGTTAAGCGATACGGTTGGGTTTTCATGCAAACAGCGCAAGTGCTTCCCCTTGTAACCCTCAGGGAAAACGTTTAAGATTCCGAATTTTATATTCGGAATACCAATTTGAGAAGTGGTTGTACCATCGGTATTGATTTTATGCGTAGGCGAAAAAACTATACGCATACAAAATAGCTCTTGTGTTTTTTTCCAGTTCGTTACACTATTTGACTGTAAAGGGATGTGAGAATATTCGAGACTTTATTAACCTGATTTACAGTAAGAATGCTCTTTCTAGTTATACACCGGTGATGATGCCATTTATAAAACGCAGTTTCTACTCATTTACCTTAAGGGGTGGAAAGTGCTCCCTTAATAATGTAGCAAAAATCCATTTAGAAATGAAACGAGATTCGGAAACTGACAGTGCACAGGCGAGATTTATTTAGTGAAGAGTAAAACAAGGTGAAAAGTGTGTCTTGTGAAAAGGGGCGGTTTTCACAATTACAGGGGGAGTTACCAGAAGCGGGAAAATTTCGCATGAATAGACTGCGGGTAAATTAGTAGCAAAAAACACAATGAAAACCTTATTTGCCTCAACCTCTTGTATGCTAAGAGCTTTAAACAATAGAAGTGAAATAATACGAGCCATCATTAATCACGTAAAACGCAACATTATAGTAGTCACTCTTAAAGTCAGTTAATAAGACAGGAAATTCTAAACAAAATCTAAAAAAAAAATCGAGAGCCGTACATTAAAGTAATGGACTTTTGAAATGATTGTTAACAAGCGTTATTGACGGCGATAGACGAGAACAGGAGAAGTATGGGGGAAGCAGAAACGATGCTAATTATTACGCTTCTTGGTAGATTGTTTACAGCTTTAACGTAAATTAATGTCGATCTTTTGAATCTGTTCGAAATTCATTAAATTGATGGATGAGGGTAGCAAGTGTACTTCCTTGTTTTGCTTATCGGTAATTACAGGGGACACAGAAAAACATAGCATTCATAGTATTTAACTATCCATAAACTATCATTGTATACGCATCTCCTTGCAAAACAAAACAAAAAAAAACTTCGAATTCCGATAATGTAAACCATATATAGTTTCCACGTTTCTTTCTACCGTAGCCCCATCTAAACTTCAATTAAACAAAAAATATGGCAAATATGGCAAGAAATAAACACCTTGACTCAATCTATTGCTGGAATTTCAACAACGCAATTTTATCGCGCCTTTTACCGACGCCGTGCTTTTTCTTCCTCTTTCTTCTGTGAGCTGTAACAGAGTGCACTTCATTTTAATGAAACAGGTGAAGCGTTACTTGAGAACGCATGCAATTTTAATCGCCGCCATCCACATTTTATTAACCTCTGACAATTGAATCCATTTAATTGGGGATTTCGAGGTAGTGGACGGATTCACCTACGACTCCTACGCGAGGAGGATATAATTGCGTTTTTTTACTTCTTTATCGTAAGTACGCCATTTGCAAGTTCCGTAATTGAAGTGTACCTTTTCTTTAGGTTTCGGCAACTGCGGTTTGGGAGGTTTTCTTTTGATTTTGGATGCGAGAATGGAATAAATAATCCAGTATTTCTTTTGGTAACTAAATTAATTTGTACTGTTATTACTACCCCCGTATCTTCTCAATTCTCGTATTCTTCAATTTGAATGTTATTATGAGAGCATTTATTTAATTTTTTGCGATTTTTCCCGACAAATTATGCGGAAGAAAAATTTCTAACTTGATAAAGAGTCGAGGTCTCACTTCGGCACCGATCGTGTAACTTCTGTTCAATCTGTTTATATAGAAAACGGAAAGTTTCTAGAAAGATCACGTAACGTTCTCGAATGCCTGCGAAGTGTGCATATCACATTTACCGTAAAGAACGCCCCACATCTACTTTCCTTCCTTATAACGCCGGTGACTAAACTTTTATCGATTTTATAGCACCTCGATGGGATAATATTTTGCAGAAATGGAATAAAAACCAAATTATATCACTTAAAAAAGACATTATGCATTATTCCAATTCAAAGTGAACAATTTAACATCCGTTTCATAAAATGTTCCAAAACATAATGTAACGGAAACGCTCCAGACATGACATCGCCTTTGGCGCTCTGGAATTTTCTAGGCGCGCGATAGTGGGAATGTTTGCAACGTATCTGGTAATTACGCGAATGTTCTGGACTTACATTGCTTGCATGTATAAATGGTTGCGGACCGAACATCGCGGCAGTTTACTACCGAACGAGATCGAGTAGGTACGTATGAAACATCCAGCGCGGAAATATAAATTGCGAAGTGTGTGATATAAATAGTCGACATAAATTGTACGGTTTTTATAGTGTTTTAGTTTTGTTTAATAAATATTGATATAAATCGAACCCGAATTTATAAATCACGTTACAATAAGTATTTCCAAGTAGTTTCCCAGTGTGTCTTATACATTAAACCTCATTTCAATCGCAATGTAAAAGAAAGATCGATAATTGAACCGACGGAAAAGAAAAAATCTCGTTACTGGAGACCGAGCTTAAAGATAGACCCGGCTTCCGCTCATTTTTAAAGCATTTTCGTTTATTGTATTAAATTTAAATGCAAGGGCATCGAATTTTTACAATCGGTATAGCAATACCAAAGTTCCTTTAGATTAAAGCGGAATAGTATATAATGAACTTCTACCTTTTTACATATAAACTTATACTTGAAAGGCAAGAAAGGTTTTATACAGTAACAAAAGGTCTTGTGTGTTTAAAACCAAAGCTTTTTATGTCAATTCCTTTAGACGCGTTTATTGAAATGTCAATGTCCCTTATTTTGCTCTTAATGACTTTGTTTAACTTAAAACCTTTATTAGTATTAAAGAATATTCTACAAAGGTGGTAGTATTTGGAAAAGTAACTTGCTTAGTGTTATGGAAGTACAGATTTCTGATGCTATTCTTCTCTAATAAGACTCGATATGTATAAAGGTGCAATAAATAGCTTCCGCTTATTCCCATTGTACTTTTCAGTTATAAGAGGCAATTTGACAGGGACAAGAAAAACCGCCTCAAAATTTTTTTTTACAATAAAATATCCTGCTTCTTTCGGGAACACAAGTCAATACTATTTCCATTACCAAGAAGTCCCAAAGGAAGAAGGACATGAATATTTGTAGATACACAAAAGCAATTTTTAAATGTAAATCTTTAAAAAGCAGTATACCTAAGCCCACATCATATTAAAATGATACAGATGAAGTGGAAAAGGAAAAGGATAACCGAATCCAATTTTGTATCATATAAGATACCTATAGGGTTACCCAGCGTGATATTAGATACACAGTTCATTCCCACAGATGAAAATAGCACCGTGTGAACTTTTAGATATCTAAAATTCGCAAAACCAATTCTTAAACTTTCATGCTAACTTCCAATATGAAACTTTATTAATTACTAACAAGTTAGTTATCAATCAAATTATGGCGTCTATAATTAAGTTACAAATATTAAGAAATGTGCTGTTTTCGAATTTTCGAATTGGAAACGCGCTCTTCAAATAGAAACGAGACTAATTAGACTGGATTTTCTTTGTAACAAACAGAGATGGAGGTTTTATTAGCGCTGCAATATAATCTGCATGCAAAGAATTGTGACACAAAACTAATGCTTCAAACCCCAGCATTATACGATGATTCCTTCGAGAGTTATACTTAAGAAACCTTTGCAGTCGACCGGCCGAACAGCCAAAGTGAATATATAAGCGTTACTTTTTTTTAAAAACACGGTAAAAACTATCTTGGTCAACGCACATACAACTTACAAGAGCTCAAAACCAAATGCAAAACTAGACTCGATATACTTAAAGCGCTCGCCAATAATAAATGAAGAGGGAAGTGTGGGGGGCAGACACACAAACATTATCAATGATATTTTAGAACACTAATCCGTTCTTAGATGGATTATAATCCATAATAATAATAATAATAATAATCTATAATTATAGATGAATAATCTACGCATCAAAAAATACGCTATAGGCTAAAAACACTTGATGCAATCCATAGCATTCGGCAGGAAGTTTAAAGACAGTTAATCGATGTATTTACTCACAACAAAAAGCTTACCAGAAGAAATTACGTCAATGACTGTAAGCTATTTTCACTTTTGTGATCCGTATAAGAGTAGTGGTCGATTATTTTAAGAAATGCATTTCCGTAAAGAAATTGGTTTGAAATAATTTTGATATTCCTAAAGAAACCGACCTATGAGAACTATTTGCAGAAACACATTTTGTATATGTGCTAGGCGCGGGTAAATTAAAAATTGATTGTCATATTTTTGACAGTGGCGTAGAGGTTTTATTTTATGCAAGTGAGGTCTTCGACCGCGTGACAAATTTGAAATGATTAAGATGCAAAACTAAGCGAAATTTTTCTTTTTGTAGAAATAACTTCTATCAGTAGTAGGTTTTCAATGAGATTCGAAAAAGTTATACTTGTACTTAACCTAACTTGACCCGTTTGAGAAAGGTGGAGCAGCGCAAAGTGCATAATAAAGACACCACACACTTTGATCCAGGGCTATGATACTTATACTGAAAAAATAGGTATTTCAAACACCCCCATTTTCTCATCGACATTACGTACTATTCAACGTTTGTTAAATATTAATAACTGCACTAGCGAATCCACGTCAAACTAGACCACGAGAAATGTATTATTGGGAAAACACTTCAGGGCTTAAAAATAAGCAATTAATAGTTTCCAGCAGTTGGATTTAGCAGTAAAGCAATATTACAAATATGCAATTACCAATACAAAATGCAAACTCGATTAATCGTAATTAAAATATAACCTGCATTCTGCAATTTCGATACTCATTCGGTTCTAATTTTAGATGAAGTGTTATGGGTAGCAGTTTTTCATTCTTTGTTAACCTTTACATGGGATTTTTATAAGTCATCTTTAGTAACCTTCAAAACAATCGTCATTTTATACTGCACATTTTACCGGTTCAATTAATTTTAGATGAAGTGTCGAGTATGGGTAGCAGTTTTTCATTCTTTGTTAACCTTTACATGGGATTTTTATAAGTCATCTTTAGTAACCTTCAAAACAATCGTCATTTTATCCATAGAGTCCTAACGATTTTTCTATACAAAACAGTGCACAGTTTCGCGTAGAGGTTATATTTTACCTACGTATGTACAATACAATCAGAAATCCCAATTCTCATACAATATAAATGAGAATTGAGCATGAAAATTGCAAACGGGATTGATTTGGGGTAATATTAGATTCCACCGAGCCGTAACGAGTGCAATTTTGTGTTTGTAGGTATTAAAAATGTATGTTACCGTTCTATGATATATCTATATAGAACGTATCTATAGTTATTGCAAGTTACCAACATTTTCGTTCTATTTATATGGAGATTACAAGTGGGCAATTTAACATGGTCGCTCAAACATCAGCAATTTTTTCTCTGTTGCTTTATTAAATTGGTGCTCCATACAAATGAACAGATTAGAAGTGATCAACACTCACATCTTCCCCATAGACTAAACAGTGCTAAAGGTTTCGAAGTTATGTCATCGACAGACCTACAACATTATTATAAACCTAAAGCGTAACAATGCAATGGTACTTTCTTAATCGAATAAAATAATCGAATAAACAGCAAGAACGAATAATTAAACGGCTTCTGATGACTTTTCTACTTTTAATACTAATTGTAAAACGCTCTCAAATCAAATTAAAATCTTTTAACAAGTCGTAAGAATTGCTTCTTAATGTATTTGACACAAGAAATTAAAAATTAATTTTTTTACATAGTGATGAAGTTATCGGACTTTTTTTAACGAAAAATCGTATGGAAAGTGGTACTTTTTTTCACGATTTTTACTATGCGTTTCCATGGAGTTTATTCCTGTCTATGAACAATAGCATCCATTTTTGAGTGACAGTAAATCGCGAATGTCAATAAAATTATTCAATTATTGGTTATTCTGGAACACTATGCAAAAAAATTTCGTGTACAACACGCCCTCATTAATCAAACTGCAAATTCATGAAAAAAAGTATCACTTTCAAAACTACAAATAACTATTTATGAACTCATTAATGCCTGGATTCTTTCCCTAGACTGGTCATAAGACCCATAATTTCGTCTTGCAACACCCGTGTTTTTAAAATTTGAACGATGCTCTGGATTCTATTTTAACGCTTTTTTTCAATAAGAATATCAAATATTACAGAAAGAGATAATATCGAACTTAACACTTTCCATACAAACATTTAAATTGCACGCCAAGGATAACAATAGTTTGAATTTAATTATTTCTAGAAAACTCACCACTACATTAATACTATTAACTTCATTTCTAACCACCATCATTAACACAAACTTGCAGTTTTTCATTTCTTCTTCAATGGCCTTTAAAACATCCATCTATCTCCTTTAGATTTTAATATCCAACTCCACAATCGACATACCTTTAACTATTGTAACGAAGCACTCAGTTTGCATACCGGAATGTGTGAGCACACCGTACATCCGCTACCAGCTTTATTGAACACTCGGTATCTGGAGGCGCTTTGTTAGGAAAAGTGTTGTCCCGGAACTTTTAGCAGTTGGAGACAGAAGGAACAAGTACCTGGTTTAATTTCTAGCGCCATCTTAGCCGCCGATAAGAAAACCAGAGGTTCCGGTGCTCTAAAACGTGTATTTCCCTCAAAAAGTGGAGGGTCATTTTTTACCCCAATCTCCCTTACTAACGTGCGAGTGGTAAAAAGGCCTTTTTTATGTTATCAAGAATTTCCACAGAAATTAACTGAAATGCGTTATTGAAGAATTACCTATCGAAAGGAAATTTATTTTTTGTTATTTGTCTTCGAAATATGCCGGGATATAGCCGAGGCTGTTCTGCCAACCCGAACCACAATACACTTACAAAGTTTCCACGGCCGAACCGCATTTGAAAGTGATTCTGTCTTTGCCGTAACCGAACATTTAACCAGGCTTTGAGACTGTAAGGAATTATTTTCTTTCCCAAGATTCATTGTCGTACTTGAATTTTAAAGGGGAACAACACTTTTTCTTCATGGTCGCTAAAATATTCAGATACATTGCGTATGCGTGGGGTATTATCCTAGGACCAATCATTATAGGTACTAAGCTTTAGTTTCAAACCTTTTTATTAACTTCTGCGCTTTGCTAACGAACTTCAATATAAAAATGAGGTTGTACCTACTTCTGGTTGGTACCTCATTTGGATGACAACTAACCTGGATTAATTTAATGAAAATGTGAACCTCTAGCTCATTATTTTACTGAGGGATTTACCTTTTGTGTATCTGTTGTACTCACACTTTCAACACACAGTTCTCCTAGCTTATATTTCCTAATTACTCGTATACGTATAGCAAAGTTTAGTAGTAGCTATTTTATGGATATAACTTTCCTATACGGTACATTTGAGGTAATATACATATTAAAGGTACATTTTAACTTCCAAATACAATGCTTCTGTTAATTTAAACGACAAACGTCTAGCAATTACATTAATTACATAGGTAATGCACAAAATAGGATATGCAAAAATACGGGACAGTAATGATAAAAACTCAGTTAACTTCAGAGATACGATGATACGTTTAGAAACTCGTTTTTATCCCGTCATTACTGTGAGCTATCCAAAATAACTTCTTTATTAGTTAGTTTTGAAAGAAGAGTAGCCTGTTACACATGTAGACCTAAAGAATTTTACAAGAAAATGGGAACTTGTAGAATATGTAGCTATGAAGTTTGATGAATTCAAACACAAATATTTTAGGTTTCAATTCGGTAATTCGCCTTTTTTCAGTGTTATGAAACAACCGATGTTGCATAATGCTGCCAGCTGATTGTGTTAAAATAAAAAAATAAGTTGTAAGGCATCCCCATATCAAATTAAAGCTAAGTTAATAATACGTTCGAAATCGCTCATTTCTATTAGTTTTCCTGAAAAATAAAAGAATTAGAAAAATGAGTATTATTGAATACGTATCAAAGGAGATTCTGCTTTAGATTTGTCAACTTTTCCCCAATTTCACAAACACAAAAGCGCGAAAAATTGGTACCATATACTCATTCAATGCGTTGTATACTCCAAGCATTATCAATTAATTGCGAGAGGAATTAATGGTTTCTTCTTTATTGAAATTCAATCAATAGCACGCTCCAGGTACCTATAATAAATCTTAATTTGTTTAATCAAATTTAGCAAATCACGTTGAAGTGATTAATTTGAAACCAGAATTCGCAGCCGTTTATGTGAATAACGGCCCGGTTTAATTAATCTGCTTATCCACAAGAATGTAGTTTCTTAATTGACTTTCAAGATTAAGCTCAAAAGTTATAACATTTGATTAATATTGTAAATGGCTTTACAATTCCCTGCTCATGTTACAGTGGGAATTGTAGTGGCCTATAATCTGCATTTCAAACGTTTTCATTTGGTCCCAAATATGCAGTACAGTGACTACATTTTGATGTAGGTAACTTTATTTTCTTTTACTTAAACAAAAGTTAATCTAACTACACAGTTCTATCTTTATTCTGTGTTTCTCCGTAGCGGAGAGGTTTGTTAATCGCAAAGGAAAAACAATTTCGAGATATGGCCGGATTTGTGTTGTACAGTTCAGATACCCTATTGATTTTGCTTCTAACTGAATTCTTACGTAAGATATGGAGGAAGAGACTTAATGAAAATCGACAGAGACCTAAAAGTTCCCTATTTTACATTCCATTACATGTTTCGTCTAAGATTTTTCAGAGACACCTTTTACACCTCAGGCATGTACCTATACTGCGATTTTTTTAATTGTTCCCTTAACTTTTACACAGTATACTTAAACTTTAGTTTAAGGCTACTTCAGTCCAGTCAGATTGTTGTTTACAAGGAAAGTTGTGGGGTGGTTTAACTTTAAAAAACCAACAAACAAATACCTATCTCAACAAATCGAAATTCATACTTCCCAATTCTAAAAAGTAAGGAGGCGCCTATAAAAATTCAATGAGTACATTTTCGAAAAGAATATACTTGGCTTGCATATTTTTACATACAATGTTCGGACATTAACTTGGCGTTTGGTATTGCATAGAAAAATTAAAATCCTTGCGGTAGATCATTTTTTCCTAGAAAAAAATGTATACACTGTAGCGTCTGTAGCTCCTCATTTAGTTAAAACTGAAGCCTATTTTAAACTCTAAGTAATCTAACTTAAAGAGCTTAGTTGACTTAGAATTCAAAATGTCATTTAAGACGAAGGATGAAAACGAACAGATTTCTACAATTTCTGCCGTAACTGAACCAAATTATTTGCTCAGAATCTTTTTCAGAAGCTATTGTCAATTGTGAAAATCGTATGTTATGACAATTAGTATATGTAAGAAGGTCCAAATTCAAACTTAGTTCGTTGTATATGTATTTGAAATACAATATAATGATTTAATTAGAGTGAAAAGGTACAAGGCACGCGAGATTCATCAGGATTAGATGTTAAAAGCCGCTTATTTATTTAAAGCCCTACCAAAGTTTTCCAATTACATCGGGGACCGCGAGTATATTTTAATTAGGAAAAAATTAGAACGTCATTTTGTATTTATTTAATTTGGAAGCTTGATATTGAGTGCTAATGACATTTTACCTACGAATTTGTGTTTCTTGCGTCAATTTGTTTAGTTTCATTAGCTAATTTCTGTTGATATTATTTTCCTGCTTCTGGCGCCCCATTGTCGGATTTTAGTAGGTACTAATTTACACGCTGGAAACAGGTCATATTAAGTTACTCCTGCTACGTTGCAAACTAAGCATTCCTTGGAAAAAACAAGCTGAATTTGCCAATCGCAAAAGATTAAAGGAATATTTACGCATTCCACTGTGGGACACAGTTCGTCAATTTATAACAAAAACGCGATCATCCCTAAAAAACTTCATCGCGTATTGGCGCCGTGTAATAAAGTAAGTAAAAGGGAGTTGGATTTAGTGATGTGTAAAACGAAATTACAACAAAGAAAACTGTTAGTAAAATCAAATAGTATTCAAGTTCATTATTCGTGCTGCTAAGAAAAATGCAATCAGTGTAAAAGTTTATCGAAGAGTTGTCCTAAACGTCAAATCAAGTTTTAATAACAATACATTTAAATTAAGTGTGTATGCCAATACCCTTTCCGAAACAAAATTGTACTGATTAGCATCCGGAGACAGTTTGTATTTCCAATCAATCGTCAAAGCTTCCAATCCAAAGAGCAATTGTTTAGAAGTTACTGGAAGTGGGTTATAAGCAAGCATTCCAGTTGAAAGCACCTGACAGCTACCCCAGACTGATGATTCAACAAAATTGGCCGTAAGAATTCCAGATCTTCCACATCAAAAAAATTGTAAATAAAGAGGTTAGTCGTATTTTTGTATTTTGAACAAATTCAATCCAAAGCTTTACGATCCATTGTAAAAAGGTGTATCATTTTTTCTGTTATTTGAGCAACGCTTTAGCATCAGAGTCCCACGTCTACCACACTCATACCCCTTCCACTGTGGACGGGGAGCGAGGGGGGCTGGAAGCTTCGGCGAATGAGATGGAGAATATGCATCGCAATTTTACATTATAGTTGCGCCTTTTCAGTTCTTTGGATTTTACTGGAAAACGGAATCTTTTATCAAACATATAGTTCAGACAAATATTGTAGATCATAAAATTATCTACAAAAATGGTACTTATACTTTTTTGCCTAAGAATCATCATTCCTAAGATATTGTCAACAAAAAATCAAAATTTATGTGCGTCTGAAGTGTAAAGGTATTTAAGTAATAGCAATTCAAGTTCAAATCAATAAGTTAATTAGAAGTAAGAAAAGAGATGACTATTGCAAATTCAACTTTAGGGGTCCAAATATGTGACAAGTAAAAGTTTAGTAAAAGAAAATTAATGTAAAAAAGGGAGACATATCCTTAAACCACCCTTAATACCTATTTGCTGATTTTACTGGACAGTATAAAGTCAAAGAACTCATTTGTGGTCAATTTTCAGATTAAGGATGGGAGATCCTAGGGGAGACCTCTTGTGTAAACCAGGGGAGAAGAAGAGGTAACGTTTAATAGGGGGTTAAGAGCTACGCGAAGGCACTTTTAACAATTTTTATGATACAGTTTTCTCGTTACAATTTCCCGTTTAATAAAAAAAAGCAAAAGAAATTGTCAACCACTAATTTGCAACCGAAATACCAGTACAGGTGGAATCTGTGCAAGCCACAGCAAATTTTTATATTCTTCATAGCTCGATCCGCTATACTTTAAAGCATCACTAGAGACCGCCAAAAAGATTCTCTGGAGATCTTCCGAATGTTAATGATGACGTTTAGATGAAGTTTATTATTTCCAAGGATTCAGCAGGCTCTGAGCAATCTCTGAAAAATGAGTTTCGTGAAGAATATTTTTGATGAAGATTTGAAAAGCATTCAAAGACTGTGAAAAACTTAAACACGGATAACAGAAAAAATTTGCAAAAAAAACAATCTCTAAAATCCTTGTATCGTTTTTGAAGAGTCCTTGAATAATTTCTGAAGAGATCATCGCAATAGCTTTTGAAGGACTTCAGAAGCATCTGGAAGTAACCCTGTAAAAAAGTTTCCTAGATTTTCTAAATGATTTTTCAAAAACAAATTTACCTCCTATAAAGGAAAATATAAATGCTTTCAATTAGAATGCTTCAGGGTCCATCATAAATACTTGAAAAATTTTGGGACGGTTTACTGAAGAATATTTCGTTTTTATTTAGTGGTCGCATTTTAGAGGGTGCTCTACCAAGGCAATTCACTAAAATCAAAGTACGTAGATCAAGCTTGCCACATAACAGAATACATTTTCCAAAGAAAATTTCGATATCTATATTATACAACTTCTCCAACATAAACATCTGCAGTAACGGTCTGTAATTTTCTTGTTTGTTTGGGAGTAAAAAACAAAAGTGATAAATTTCCCGAAAGTATGTCGTGAAAATCCTTTAAAAAATTCTAACGAGGACAATTTTTCTTCATCCTACGTTGCTTTGGCAAAATAAACCTTCGTATAAAAGAAGCAGTGCGCCGTGTAAAGTTTCTTTGTGCGCTCATTACGATCATTAATTTATTTTACCCAGAAGGGAAACATTTCTGCTTCAAACTTCAATTTTGTTTTCTAGATTGCGAAAAAGGTGTACAATACAGTAAATACAAAGTTTCATCGCTTCATCGATTATTATTGAGGTTTGTGGTAGATAAGTGAAAGCAGTGATTGATAGGCCAAATATTACCATGAACGGTTTCTCCTTAATAAAAATTATTCAAAGCCGCTTCAATTCAATTTCCTCGATTATTTGGCGTAGGAAAGTATAATAAAACTCAAAATGTCGATTTTTAAGGGGATGAAAAGTGATGAAGGTTGATTCTAAAGAATTTTCTGCTGCCGAGTTGATTATTTATGGACACTTAAACTCAGCGTTTAATCTCTCCCTTTATATTTAAACTAGCGTGAAGTTGAGCCAAAATTTATAACTTTAGATTGCATAAGCTTTACGTCGTTTACATTTTTTGTAAAAGGCCGATTTTATTGTAGTTAAAAAATTGTAAAAAAGTTATTTGTAGTATTACCTACTCCTATTTGCATAGCAAACATAACGTTGTTGGATTCGAGTTTATCGTGCAAACTTACTTTTCCAATCTCTTAGTAAGTAATTCTTAAAATATTGCAAAGCTTAAAACTGCGCAAAAGAACATCCCTAATCCATTTT
The DNA here is from genome assembly GCF_008802855.1 of Photinus pyralis. Lineage (NCBI taxonomy): Eukaryota > Metazoa > Arthropoda > Insecta > Coleoptera > Lampyridae > Photinus > Photinus pyralis. The sequence goes on from NW_022170510.1 coordinate 9,959,121, forward strand.
TAAAGTCTTCGCATAACAAGTTTGTCGATTTTGTTCATGCTGGCTTTCAATTCTCGGTTTAGTGATCGGCATATGTCAACAGAATTAAGCAACGACGGCGACGACGTCGGGGGCCACCATTAACTTCATTTATATTTTCTTACGCGTATTTTTGTAGACCACCGTTAGGGGTCGTTGTGTTCAATTAATAACACTGCCTTAATTAGATTAAATGGTTCAACTATTGAACGAGCATCCTACAAAAGTCACTGCAGAATGAAAACTACTGGAATATATGCATAAGTTCTTTGTTATATAAATTTGTGTTTGATTGTAAGGAAAAAACAAATTTACCATTGAGTCACCATGTAAATGGTATAAGTTTTACACATCTTCCAAACGAGTTCTAACAAGTTAGGGAAAATGTATAAAAAAGACGTTATAAATTTAGAAAACTAAATCTAAACGTAGGGGTAGCGTATAGTGATATTTTATGTTTAGAAGGGAATAAATAACTGCTACAAACATTACCACACACAAAATTCCTACGTTGCCAAATGTAGGTGCAATTTATGAGAAACCCTACACGGTGCCTTAAACGCAAAACCAAGAAATTGGACTGTATTCAAATTTCTCATTTCAAATAGCTCTGGTTTGGTGGTCTTGTCCGCTTCTATGTAAAAAAATCATACTCTTTTGTACCCGGGTAATTTATGACTCTTCCTAATTCTGGGACAAACTATAATTAATCCTTTATCTTGCACGAAATGTAGCCAATTTGACAAGAGACACTGAAGGGAAATCTCAACCTTGCCCAACCTATGTGCAAATTGCCCATGATTAATTCGGAAAATTTTGCTTATTTTTAATAAAAACTGTTGTTCATTTGAGGGTTCCAAATTGTGATAACCAACAATCAATTTCGAATAATTGGAAATCAATGCAACTTTTCTCTTTTTCAAATTTTGTATTAGTCAATGCTTAAATTTAAACCGGAACTAGCACCCTATAAACAAATTGCACCATCTTTCCATGCAGTTTTTCTAAAATTGTGTCAGTATTAGCCCTTCCCCAATGATTATAAGTGTGTGCGTTTCGCAGTTTTCATAACAAGATTGGCCATTGCTTCAAGACCTTTACTATTAAAGAATGCCTACCTAGTTGAAGTAACAAAGTGGACATTTTGGAGATTTATAGGGGTGCGCATGGTTATCATTATGGTAGCAGAAAATGTACAGGGTGAACGAAGTATAGGCTTGGTAATTTCAAAAGTTTAGTAAATGTAACTCAGTCCATTTTAAAGTTAGCGATCATATTTTCTTTTTACGTATCTTATTTCTGTAGCGCATTGACCTTCTAATTGCTTTTGGAAATTGTTGGCTCCAGTGTGTCGGAGATAGCACATGGTAAACTTATTCTAATGAGGTTTTTTGTGAAAAGAATAGCTGGCGCTAAATTACGGAATTGTGAAATCATCGCCTATACGTTAGTATCAGTGCGAGGCTCTCTTGAGGAACAGCATAAATCTCGGGCATCTTGAAAAAAGCTTTAATTAATTAACAAAGACTAGGTAGGGATTATTCCGGGGAAATTTTTGAATTCATTCAGTTTTGGACTACGGAGCGTCAACCGTGCAGCTGAAAGTACAGCAATTTTGGAAAGATTCTGTAAACAAATTACAAAGGGGAAGCTCGTAGGTAGGCTCGAAAAAAAATTCGTTCCGAGATTCAACAGAGCCAAAGTTAATATTTTTCGAGCACCGTAGAACCAAGTTAGAAAATTCGAATAAAAATACTATCAAATTTGGTATATCGTCAAGTTTTTATTTAGGGTATTGGTTTACGTGAAAGTGTCAGGCGATTATCCCGAGTTTTATTGTGGAAAAAGCTAACTCCTCCAATTTAATTAATTAAACGTGTTTGTTTTGGAACTTACAACCAATGAGGAATTATTGTGCAGTTAGGAAACAAAGAAAATACTGTAACGCTGATTAAACACATTTCCGTCGTATACATTACGACCATACGCTGGCGAGGATAAATCAATTAAGCGTACCGGTGTAGTATTTTCGGTGTACAGTTATGTCGCCGCGAAGAAACAAAAGAAATTGACCTTGTCGTTAGAATTCGTAACAGTAAAATTGTTCTAAAGCTCGCATGAACAAAAAATTGGCTGCATAAGAATAAGCTGTATAAGTTCCTCCTTCGGTGTGGATAAAAAAGTTCAAGAGCATGTTAAGAAACCGTTCACATAACTGTAGTGGAGAGAAAGCCATGCTCGCTGCGATTTATAGACGTCATAGAAATCCGTCGCGAAGGAGCCAATCTACAAATTCTATTGTTAATTTCCAAACTACTGTCTCTAGAAGGAGGGCCGTCCTCACCATATTTCATATGAACATCGTCATCCACTGAAGGACTTTTTTATTTCTGTAAAGTTAAGGGTTGCTTATCATTATGACAATTTAATTAAAATAATTGTGTTCTTAAAGATTCCAATCTATGGGTAAATTGAAGCCGTTTGTATTAGATGAATTTTCTTATTCATGAACCCATTAGAATTGGATTTGATAGAGGAAATTAGTTTTTTTTTCAAGTTGGTTTGTTAAAGAGAATTTCCAAATTACTGAGTTCACTCTAATTATCTTTAAGGTGAATTTTGTACAAACAATTTTTTTGCCGCATACCGTTTGTCATCTCCGACAAGTCTTCGCTTTGAAAGGAGATCGATCGACGTTTGCTGCTGCATACCAAATAAAAAATGAGTTGATCTAATATTTTAAACCAAACTGGGACACAGTTCTACAATACTTGCAAACGATCTACCTTTTACCCCAGGCTCTACTCTACACAACTCGTCTAGAATGAATTTAATAAAAAAAATAAACTCGTATTTCATTTTGTACGAAATGAAAACGTTGATAAATGAAACTCAACACCAACATTGTGCTCGATTTACATTATGTACATCCAAGTTACACCCATCGATGAGTTATCGATTAAACAAATCCTGATTAGAATTATGCCATGTTGAAAAGGTAGCCCATTTTACAAGGATGTAGAATTACGAACGAATTGACGTCTCCTTTACAAACGTTGGTCACAATTGAAAATTCATTGAAACCAAAATATGTAAATGAAAGCATTAAGAATTAAATAAAAAACTACCCAAACATGCTAACCGAAGAACAATATCCAGTTTGAATTGAAATAATCTTTGCATACAAATACAGATTCGTTTTGAAATTCATCGTACAAAATATGAATGCCATCAATTGTAATTAGACCAAAAATCATTTCTTCTGAAAAGTGGTAGGTTTTTAGTGATAGATGTAACCGTAAGGGAGCAACATATCTTTGTTTGACAGCACCGGATAAAACTAATCCATTGCGGCTAAGAGATAAAGTGAAAACGAATTTGATTTATCAGTTTTCACGCCACGCGCATTGCATTCAAAGGAATCGGGCGGAAGAAGGCGGTGGTAAGCGCTATGGTACGTGCTCGAATTTCGATTGACATTTTCATTTTTTACCCGTGTAAAACCAAAAGTCCATTACGCTGTTGTTCTCACAATTTAAACTATTACCGTCGATAATTTAAATTCAATTCGCATCACGATCCTCTCATCTCGGCTCGTTTTAGAGAAATAGGCGATTTAACGAACTCACCGTACATAGCATAACAAGTGCGAAACTTATAGATTTTCTTTCATTCTGTGGAGATTTATGCCAAGGAAATACCAACTACGTGTTATTAGGTTACCGATTTTATTTGGAGATCAGCTACATACTGCTCTTTTATTAAAAATCTACGGCCCATTCTATAGCGGTTTGTTGTCGGATTACTATTCGGCTCCAGTCTGATATCTTCAAAACTAACAAGTGCTCAGATCAGTTATCCATGATTGCGTTTGGATTTACAGATATGGACTAGCTACATAAATCGGTTTCAAATTTGTGCAGTTAACAAAAGTTGGGAGGTGTTGTACGATTTCGGAAAAAAGTTGAAAAAACAAGCAGTTGTAGTAAAACGAGGCCTTTTCTTAAGGTAAAAGTTAAAAGTTTGATGCAAGTTTTGCATACGGTTGAGATGAATACAATATTCATTATTCTGAAAATTTCCATACAACGAGAAACAATTATACGAGAGCGAATCACAAAAAAGTTCAGTTGTATCAGCCCAAAAGCGATCCAGTTGTCAATTTTTCTTGGAGGGCGCCTTTGGTTATTTTTTATTACTTGGAAACTTGCATTTCAATTAAGTAATAATATTCTTTGAATGAATTCAAAATTTATTTAGCTATAAGGTGCGTATAAACACTTCATGTATAAAATTGCCCTAAATTTATTATTGGTTGAAGTTAAGTAAGTGGAAAATTAGAACTGAGACGTGGTCACGAGATAAGAGTTGTATTTTCTCTAATTATAGAAAACAAATCAATATTTTAAATCAGAAATTTAGTTTGTCAATATATTTAATTACTTGTGGAAATCGTATTTATTCGTCTGCAGTCAAATCAGAGCGTCAAGTCTTTTTTCAGATTTTTCGCAAGGTAAGGGGTATTTAAATTATATTACATTTTAATCGCAAATTCTCAACAAACTACCGAACTATTAAACACTCTTAAATTAGAACAGTCGCGTTTACAAAAATCCTTAAATGAATGTAATCAAAAAGTTGATGATCTCGGTGGCCAATTCAAAGTTCTTGAGGAAAAACTAAACGTTTCTTCCCGAGAGGTGGATCAGTTACGCCAAGAAGTCATGGTGTTGAAAAAAGAGGTGAATGCAAAAGACTACTTACTTAATCACTTAAATCAATACTCTCATATTAATAATCTGATCGTTTTCGGGATTCCTGAGCTAAAGGATGAAAATGTGATTCTTATTATAAACACACTTGCAGCCACAATTCAGTTCGAAAACTGGCAACCAGATTTAATTGATATAGCCCATCGATTAAAAGCGAACCCCAATAAAATTAGTCAACATCGTCCGATTATAATAAAATTCAGCAGAAGATTAGACAAAAATCATTTTCTAACGAAATGTCTAGCTCTACGCAATTTAAATACTAACATGCTAGGCTATTCCATTTCTTCCAAAATTTTTGTGAATGAATCGCTAACTAGTGTAAATCGACAACTTTTTTCGTTAGCAAAAATTAAAAAAGAAGAACTAAAATATGCTTTCTTATGGACCAGAGACTGTAAAAAAATTTATGTGATAATTAGGTATATGATTATAGAACTGAATCTTTTTGTTCTATTTGTTTTTATTTTATTACTGCTACTTTACTATTTATGCAGCAGGATTATTTTTTGTGTGTGTTTTTTTTAAATATAACTATGGGAGAACGATGCAATCACTTGTTTATTGTTAACGCATTACGTATAGTTTAAATTTTCTATTTTCATCACTATCATTTATTTTTGATTTTGTTTTTTTTTTGTTTCTTTATTGTTTGTCTTCTGTTTTTTTTTTCTTTTTCCATTTTGTTAAATGCTAGAAATAGCAAATGAATTGCCTGGTATCGATGATAAGTATATTAATTTGCAATCATTTTCGAGCTCCGTGAAAAATGAGAAATGTGAATTGTTTAGTATATTTCACACAAATATTAGATCCATTGCAAAAAATTTTGATTATTTAGCAAGTATCAAACCACTTCTAAACTCCATGCAAGTGATTGTACTAAGCGAGACGTGGAATTGAGTAAGTACAAAATACTTTGAACTGAATGGCTATGATCTTTATTACAACGCGAGTAAGCTAAACCAAAATGACGGTGTAATAATATATATTAAATCAACAATTATACAATCCTCTAATAACATTGTGATTAATGGGTTTTGTTATACAAGAACTAAAACTGCACAATCATATAATAATCATAACAAGCATCTATCGCCCACCATCTTATGATATCAACTGCTTCTTAACTTCTCTTAAATTATATTTTCAAAATCATATCGAAAACTGTGTTGAAATTCTAATCGGAGATATAAATATAGATTTATTAAGCTGTGGAATTCATGTAACAGAATCGTATTTAAATTTGTTGAGTGAATTTTCATTTGTTCCATATATCAACAAGCCTACAAGAATATCTGGTGATTCACAATCATGCATAGACCACATTTTTCTCAAATGTGCAAATAAAAATGTGATTGCTACATCTTTTATTATTACAGATCAAATTACTGATCATTGTCCAATAGCACTAAAGCTACAATTTCAATTAGTCAAAGAAAGATGTCAACACGATAAAATGCTAAAAAGTATTAAAATAACTGACTACTGTAAACTGAACACACTCCTCCAGCAATTTAATTGAGATATTCTAAAATTATTGCTCATTGAAGAATCGTTTAATCATTTTATAAACGTCTGCAAAAAAATTATTGCTTCTACTACTATTATTAAACACAAAAGAATTAAAAAGAAGAAAGATGGGCAACAGATGATTCCAAATAATATTGCACATACTCAAAATATATCTGAACTATGGGAAGCGACCAAAAAGGCAGCTAATATAGAAAAATCAAAAGTCCCTATAAAACGAATAGTTGACGAGAATGGATACGTAGTGAAGGATATGAGTGAAATAGTGGAATTTTTTAATGACTACTTCGTATCCGTTCCCGAAACGTTAGCTTCTCGTGTCAGTACCTCGGGAACTTACAAAGATACCATCTCTTTTGTTACAAAAACTTTTTCATGGTGTCCAATCATTGATAAAGACGTAGAAAACTCTATAAGTATCAGGTGGTTATGACAATATTTCTTAGAGTACATCGCACATTCCGTCACCCTACCATTATCCACACTATACAATCGTTGTCTTATTGAGGGATATTTTCCTACTGTTTTAAAAAATGGAATTATAATACCTTTACATAAAAGTGGTGATAAGACCAAGGTAAGTAATTACAGACCAATTGCACTAACCAGTTGTTTGTCAAAAATATTTGAAAAAATTATTCACAAACAATTACTGTCTTTCTTCCAAAGATTTGATATTCTTTCAGGATCACAATATGGATTTATGAAAAATAAATCGTCTGAAGATGCGCTGACTGACCTTGTTAAAAAAATTATAACGCCTCTTGATAACTCTGAGTATTGTCTAGCAGTATTCTTAGATCTTGCTAAAGCTTTTGATACAGTGATTCATGACATATTATGTGATAAATTATTTAAATATGGCGTTAGTCTTTCACTTATTAAATCGTATCTTTACAATAGAACACAAGCTGTAAGAATTGATGGGACGATGAGTGCTGAAAAGACTGTAAGGTTTGGAGTTCCTCAAGGATCTATTCTGGGACCTTTACTTTTTATAATATATATAAACGACCTATTGAATTTATCACTGCAAAATGCTAAGTTGTTCTCGTATGCAGACGATACAGTACTCTTTGTCTCGGCAGATTCAAAAAATAGATACAACCTCAGGTCATATGAGCATAATTAAACACTGGCTAGATAACAACATCTTAACGTTAAACTACCAAAAGTCCTCTTACACTGTAGATAATGTAGACAGTTTGCTCATACACGTAAAGGATTGCACAATGAGACAATGTAATTGTGACATAAAAATTAATAAATGTAATACTGTGAAGTATTTGGGGGTCATGTTAGACAGCCGCCTAAGGTGGGATACTCAAATTCAATACCTAACCAACAAATTAAGGAAACTAATATATCTTTTTAAATCTATAAACAGTGTAATGAGTGTCGCTTCCAAGAAAATTATTTATTACGGCGTATGTCAATCTATAATATCGTATGGGATATTAACATGGAGGTCAACACCAGATGTTTACATGAGTCGTTTGTTTATTGTCCAAAAACTAATTTTAAAAATATTATTTCGAAAACCGTTAATGCTATCATCAGAACAACTCTTTAAAGAAACTAAGTTGTATTCTATTTATCATCTTTACATACTCACCTTATTAAAATACATCTACAAAAGCAAGTCTACACTGCTTAATGTTCCTACTCACAACTACACTACAAGATTCAAAACTTTAAGTTTATCTTACAATATAACAGTTAACAAACAAATTGCACAAAAAACTTCACTTTTCATGTAATCAAGGTCTATAGGTAACCATTTTCAACTAAAGTACAATATCTCCTCGTTTTTTATTCTATCGAATAAATCATTTTTGAAAAATGTAAAAAAAATTTGTGCTTCAATGAGTATACAAGAGGTTCGAAACATTCTTTTAGTTCAAATTTAATTTAACTATTAGTCCTTTTATTTATTTTTATTTTTAGCTTATTTTTATTTCATTTCTTAGTTTTTTTTTAAATTTTATTTTTCTTTTTTTTTTAAATTCTATGATCAAGTTATTCACCTTGCACCTGACAAAAGATATTAACAAGTTTTTAAACTTAGATATCTGCTGCAGGTATGAATTCAGTGGTTTTTTTCTCTTTTCTTTTTAATGTCCAATGTACCCATGTTTGTGTGAATGAAACTCCGTAGATTTTATACATTTATTTGTAGTGTAATAATTTTTAAGTTTAAAGTGAAAAATATTTTGTTGTTTTTTATGTACAAATAAATGGCTTATTATTATTATTTATTATAGAGCTAGTGTGACGGTTAGCTTGATTTTAAGTGTAGGACTTTTGGTCAAGTATGATTTTTGCTCGTAGTATAAATACTGGTTTGCTTTGTCTTCGTTAGCTTTCGGAATTGACACGATTTGCGATCTTTCTCGTAGAAGCTAAGATGGCAAAATTATAATTGCTATTTAAGTTGTTACGGGATGTGACATTAATGTCAATCGAAACATGTGGTTTTTTAAATAATCGGAATTAATTGCAACAAAGTATTAAGCGAAATTCATTTACGTCATTCGTTTTTTTCAGAAGGTAAGGAGAGAGGTGTCCTTGGATTTGGCGAAGGACTTGTTAGACAGCTAAGTGTCGTATTTTGTTTACCACGTACCTAACTAGCCGGAGACTGAAAATTAAAGTAAAAGTTTGACTTTTGCAGTATCGAGCTTCTTTCTAAACACAAACCATAATAAAGACTTACCTTAGTAACGTGACCATTTTCAAAGATAAAGGAGGGGACATACCTGTAAGAAAAATCACAGTATTAGTTTCGATAAAAAACTACTTCAAAAGTCGATCCGCTGACCGAATTACAAGAGATTAATAATTATTGAACGGTCTTTTACCTAAATCATTATTATTATCAAATTGTTGTAAACTTCCCATTTTCCTTTCTTGCAGCGTTCGGAAATGAGTAACGCCATTGGTCATCATAATAAAAAGGAAGTTTCCGCAAATCTGCACGAAAATATATTAAAGCCATTCCTTTAAAGTCCGGTTTGCAGTTTATCTTAACGTCTTCTAACAAATTTGATTTTTGTAAAATGTGGCCCAGAAGTTACTTCGACGCACTCCATTTGAATTAAGGAGTTTAGGTGTGTACGCTGTCCACGCGCTGCTCACTCTCTCAAAATACCTTTTTTTTGTGAGTACGATCAAATATATAACTTTTAGATATTGGTACGACATCGTAAAACTTTTACCGTTGTTTTACGAGGTCAACCCCCTTGACCGTATATTCTATATACTCAATAAAGTGTTTTATTCAAGATGTAGGATTTGTTTTGGTCATAAATTTTTTGCTATCCTGATGCCATTCAGAAATGATTTGGAGTTTACATAATCATCAATTCTTCCTCGACGAATTTGATTTGGTGCACCTTTGCTAGTAAATCGCCAGATTGCCAAAGTTGCTGCTGTTCACGCCTATGCCAATACTGCCATTCTCAAGGTGACTGTCGAAAACACAAACGAAAGGGAAAGTAAATCACAAACTTTCTTTTAAAAGGTTTTCCGTTTACTTATAACCAGTATCGTTAGACAAGGATAGTGGAACATTTTAGCATTCATGATAGATGACGAGAACGACTTGACCAACACCGCTACCACGACATTTGAATTCGCACGCGCGAGAAACCTTTGATTTAAACACAATGGGTTCATCCAATGTTAAACTTCGAGCATAAAGGGTAAAATTGAAAAAGTAAGTGAGCAAACAAAAATCGACAGCCAGTCCATTCCAATTTCGAGCATACGAGAATAGAAATCCATTTAAGTTGGTTGAACAAATCTGGACGTGAAGGGAAGTTAAACTACTCCAAATATTAACAGGGTTATGGAATGAAATTACATTATCGACCTCGACTTGACATTAAACAAATTGAGCAATAGAAAGGAGCAGAAATTCAATTTGATAGCTAAGCGCGGAATAATGTACAAAAAGGGTAAGCGTATCACCGATTTATTTAAACAGGGGAGCAATCCAGAGGTTTATATTTATTTGAGTTCTGAAACTTTATTATAGTAAAAATCAATCTTTAATAATGGTCATGCGAACTTTTGTATAGGCAGTCATATTTCATTACATTAAAATCCTGGATTTCTGTCCCTTAAATTTATACTTTTCCAAATTTATAATTTTCAGATTTAACGTCTTCCAAAAATAATTACAAAAGTTAAGAATAACTCCTTAAAAGTTTAGATTGTACTAAAAATACATAAACGGAGACCAAGTTTCAAGTCGTAACGATACTGCGACGGAAAGATCTTGAGAACTTGGTAGGTATGTCCTTAAAATTCAGGAAAAAATTGATACGTGTAATTTTAAGCTTAAGTTAGCAATTTTCTAGTCCACTAACTGCACAATTTCCTACCAGTGAAAGAAAATTGTTATACGCTCAATCTTATAAAGGAAATTGAAGTGTTAACAGTTTTCACGTAGACGTATTCAGGAATTTATTTAAACCGTGATTAAAAAAGGTACACTAGAGTAAGACAAAATGTGGATAATTTAGAAATGTGCCATATACAGTCTGTTCGAAATAAGAGTGTCACCTCTATATTTCTTTTATTTGGCGAGATGCGAAAAATTTGTCAGTAATAATTTGTGGCATTACGATCTATCCGATGGCATATTAAAATTTCCGGTATCACTTTCGGTTTAACCGAAATTTGAAGCAACTTTTGTTTTTCAAATTTAATGCATGTCTTTTTAAGATATTTCAAAAGAGCAATCAATTTACTGTACGACAACATAAAATATGCATATTGCTGATATATAATATGGAGAAATTCGTGTTTCAATGTCTAGAAAACTTATGAAATTTAGCGTGCCGTGTGCTGTCAGAATGCGCGATGTTTGTTTGCTCTAAGAAAAAATAGAGAATTGCATCAATTTCCGGTTAGACCGGAAGTGATACCGGAATTTTGCCGAACTTTAAAGATTGTTTTTTAATTACCTGACAATAGAGTTCTTAAAATTTTCTTTGAGTACTAACATTCAGCAAATTTTCATACCGTTAAAGCTGTCATTAGGTCTCTTAAATAATTCTACGATTTAAATTTCTTTAGGTTCCCATTTTTTATTGCCGAATTAAAGAAAGCCAGGGGTCAAATTAAATCTCTTAAACAAGGAAGCCTAGGAACAATGTACGCAATAAAGTTAAAAATTGCGATTTTCATTATACAGGGTGATTCAAAATTGAGTGCAAAGATTTTAAGCGTGTATTTACCAGCCAAAAATAAGAATTTTTTTTCATATAATCGTTTGTCCTAACTTGCTTCGTTTACAGGGTGTAGAAGTTTTTTAAAAAAATTGGTTTTTTATCAATTATTCAAAAACCTGTCAGGCGATTTAAATAAAGTTTGAGCAGTTTATTGGTCGTCATAAGGGCTTTCCTTTGGTGGTAATAAAATAAATAAAAACCGGCTTTTTACAAAATTTTTACACCCTGTATCTAGAAAACGAAGCAAGTTAGGACATACGTTTATATGAACAAAATTTCTTACTTTTGGCTGGTAAATACGCTCTTAAAATCTTTGTGCTCTATTTTGAATTACCCTGTATAAAATCAATATTCGTTGTGCTTCAGCAATAATGTTAAAATTTAAACCAACTCAAGTAGTGTACAATTGAGCATGACCAAATCTTTCGAACTATATCTTTATATATAGAACGAAGGTCCATAATATAAAATTTAAGCTTAAGCGCCTTTATTCACCGATTTTCGCAAATACGCAAAAAATGCAAACTCCTGTAGCAAAGTATAGTAATTTAGCCCCAAAATGGCGACCAGAACAAACAACCAATCAAAAAAACGAAAAAAACACGTCCCCGCTTTAAGATCGCTAGCTTCAGACGCCCAATTATTTAAGACTACATTTCGTAGGTGAATAGAAAACTAACAAATCGGTGTACTTACATGAATGCGGATTTATTGAAAAGACAATATCAAATAGTTTTTCTTTACAACACATGACAACTTCAATAAATTTCCACATGAGCACGTAAACCGTCTAGACGATATTTAATTTCACGCCATACATTACTGATCAATTCTGGAGTCGGCTTCTACTGTTCTTTTTAGTTAGACAATATTACGTAATTAAAAATGCACGTTGAATAGAATTCTTATAATTAGGTATATTTTCCTATGGTTATCAATTTCGGAACTTAAGGCAACGTTCCATCATCCTATGCATAATGTCAAGCAAACTAAATTCTAAAACATTACGAGAATGCTGGACGAGTTCAAAACCTTTCTAACAAAAACTGCAAATTTGCTAGATAGCTTGCTTGCATTCTACGGCCGCCAAGGGAAAATTTTAGCTATCAAAATCCTTTGTGACGGACTCTCTAATATGCACCTTATCTTATGAAAGGACTCTCACACACTGAATTCTTGCGAGCATTTTCTAAAATGTAGGTACCTATCACAAAAAATTCCCAAAGTTAAAGAATTGGAATTACCTACGAGTATGTGTGAATTACTATACTACTATATTACTATAGAGTAATACTAAATACTAATCGTGGTTTTTTTATTGTCATAATAAAACTTTTACTGTAATAAAAAGGTGTTATTTTCGTTACAGTTGGCCTACGCCTAAACTCTGTGAACTATTAAGTAAATTCGAAAGGTTGTCACGACCTAAAAACTTCCATTTCAAAGTAAAGCTCTTAAAAACATCATTAGCACAATAGGTTCATTACACCCCGGAGAAGAAAAAAAAATTCTTTAACAAAGGCAGGATGGTAGTTGCATGCTAAATTTCTTTCTAAAAGCTGGAGGCGGAACGCTGAATATCAAGCACAAATTAATGCTTAATTACAGCTACTAAAAGAGAAGTACAAAAACCGCGCTGTTTAATTGATTAGCCGCAGCCCTCGACTAAGGAATCGCAACCTATAAAAAGGGGCAATAATGCTCTGTGGCTATAAGTGCTCGAAATGGGGTTAATTCGTACAGTTGAACTCGCAATCGAATTACATTTCATACGTTGGCATCCCGAAACTTAAATTAAATAGAATCGGAATTTTAGGTTTGAGTTATTAAAGTTTAAAGGTGCAATGAAAGTAATAATCAGGAGCTTCTTTATCTTAAATTAGACCTGATGGGGTAATTTTTATAGCTATTGTGTTAAATTATTTAAATTAGATGAAGCGTTTGATGTTTTAGAAATCCTCAAGTAAGCCGAAATCGCCTCGAACCGTTACGGAAAGTGCTTGAAGTTAAAGAACCCTGGTCAATCAGGTGTTAAAAATTTTTTGAAATGACCAGAGCATAGACTTTGTAATTAACACTTCAACTTCAACCACAATAAAATAGTAAACTAATAGGAAGAAATCGATTGATCGGTTACGGTGCTCATCAACAAAGGTGGTAGCACTTTGTATTTGAAAAAAGTTATGGGTTGGTCCTCGATATCGTTGGGAGAATGATAGATAAGACAGCATTTTCAAACACATTTCAATCATCACGTTACTGAAAAGCGAATAGCCAACAAAGCTAGTTCTGAAATGAATATCATTCTAAAAAGGCACATATTATGAAAAATTACTCGATTTATTTTCTCTTGGATCAGAGTGTTTTACTATAACACGTTGAACAGTTTGCAGAAACAGCCATGTACCTACGTAGAAAAACTGTTAATAAGGAAACTCAATATTCATCAATAAACATATTGATTTTGGTACAAACTTTGACATTTAGGCGCGATGTTAGGTAAAGTCAAGTCACACATTCATCAATCTCCATATTCCTATAATCCCTTACAGGGTTTCTTGCCTACGCGTCCACAATCATATGAATTTACTTTCCTTGAGACAATATCGGAAGGTTAAGGACAGGGTCATGTTTTAAGGAAAACTTAGATTAAATGAATAAATTTCCTTTCGATCATGGTAATTTTCCAACCAGTAAATCTGTATTCATATTATTTCAGCATTCATTAAATATTAACCAAGACGTATTTCCATTAGTAGATATTGGATTACAATGTCATCACACTGTCAGGATGAAAAACCTCTTATCTTTAGGGAACAAAGAATGTAAGCTTTCGATTTTATTTACTTTATTTTACAGTCAACATTACGCAGGAAGTAATTATGAGAAAATTTCAGCCTGTCTGTCATTTTCCTTTTCCGCCCGACTGATTACAGCAAATATGATAATGGTAAGCATCTTACAACCCTGTTGCATCTCATATAAAAAACCACGCGGACTACTTTTATTTGAAGAGTAGATAAAGGGTTTGCATTGGACAAATATTTTAATATCTTGCTCCTCCATGTACTTTTCTTCTCTGCAACTGAAACACCTTAAAACTGTACTTCTGTACTATATTATATTTAATAAATTCAGATCTTTATCAGTAGATTAATGGTAGGTTTATACAATCATTATCATTAATTCACTATCATTGGGTCATAAATAGCCAATAGAAACAAAGGTATGGCTTCATTGGTTAGCGACGCACAATAATTCTTTGATTCTATTGGCTATTTCTTAATGATTTAATGTTTTCTCCTTGTCACTCCAGATTTCGGCAGGCTTTCCTCTGATGTTGGTTTAGCGGATTAAGGCGTCTATCATGCCCTTCGAGTGTAGTGATTCAGCTATCAGCACATTAGCAGAATTATCTACTCTTTGGAGAGACATTTCACAAGGATGTATAAAATCTGATAACCTGACACACTTTTTAAGGTATTTAATTAAACCTCATAAGGCAACATTAAATTCAAAATATCTACTCGTATTCTCGACTCTTTTCATATAGAACATTTTTCAATACAATTTCCAGCATAATTGAAACTACAAAAAAGAAGTTACCTATAGCTTTCACGATAATTGACCTTACCTAATAATTTACCCACAAATAGTGGTTCTCTAATTAACTCAGAACTCAAAACGAAATAACGATCATTATTCAAAATTTAACAATCAAACATTACTAATTTGGCATTTACTGACAATTATCAGCCCCGTATGCCAACTTTCCGTATTCATGTCAACAACGACGAGTGTTCGTAGTTAGCTTAATTAATTCAATCAACAAAACCAATAATTAGTTTGCAGGTTTTCAAAATTGTGATAAAACTAACGGGAGGGCAATTAATTTAAATTAAATTTTCCTTAATAAATGCGTTGGAGGAATGCAAATGTCAAACTACCTTTTTAGATGCCGGTTTAAATTGAATTGAACTTTAACATTTCCCTATATCCCTTCGATAAGATGGGGGAAATTAATTTATCCGAACTGCGTGGGCATGGTCGAGAAGAGTTTATTAAAAATGTTACGGTAGGTAGGTAAAAAAACACTGTCCAGTTTTATTATTTGGGAAATAAATGTGAATAAATTTCTGAAAAATTGCACTTAAGTGTCTGTCTGTGAGTGAAGTTTTATTTATGCAGGATGCCAGGAATCCATGTCAAACATCTCTATGTTTAAAATAAACGGTTTTTGGTAGAAAGTGTAACGGAACAATAAGTAGTGCAGCCATTTTAACATTTTTAATTTTAGTTGATTTGAATTTAACAGAATCATCAACAAAGAAATCATCGAATCGGGCATTTTATGCCAAGAACATCAATCAAAGTGAACTCGTACGGTTTCTAGAGACTATAATTGACACATTTCCTTACATTTACCTTTTTACTGTCGTTAATTTAAGTTTAAAGTTTGACGGCCTGTCAATAAATTGTCGGAAGACAGATGAGTTCAATTTTATGATTCTGCATCTTGTAGCTATTTTTCTTTAAAAAAATGAGGGGCTGTATTTGAACTACATTCTCTCTCCGTGTGACTGTCGTAAACTCCTTTTACGGTTTTTAAAATATTTACCTTATTCACGTATACTCTTTGGCATGAACACGCTAAGTAATCGGCGCTTTAAGAGCCTTTGGGAGGTCTCAAATCAGTCCTTAGGAACCAATAAGAGTATTTAAAAGTGTTTAAGACTCTTTCAAAACTTTAAGAGCTTTTAAAATTGCGCTAAAGTCTCTTATAGGGTTTGCTGAAAGCTGTTATAGGTTTTTTTAAAAACTGAAATTCTCTAACAATCTTCAACAAACCTTGAGGTTTTCGACAGTCATCAAAAGAGTCTTCTGCATCCTTCGTGAGTGCAGTTTATACTCTTTAAGAGCACGTAAAAGCTCTGATTAACCGTTGATAGCTTTTAAAATTCTTTAAAGAGCTTTAAGGGCGAGTAAGAGCTTTTATTATTATAATAATAGTAATAATAATATATTTTAACCTTTTTAGCTATTTAACAATTGGTCTTTAAGAGTGTAATTATGACGATCCGGGTCATTAAGACCTTTTATAGTCTTACAGGGCCTTTAAGAAACTGTAAATACCTCCAAATTTTAGTTTAAAACAAATGGACGATTACTATAGTCACACCACACGCTTTTCGCTGGTTTTAAACATGAGTACCTGCCGTTTATCTCTAGGGTAATAAGCGGGTAAGGAAGTAGTACAAGTCGCACTACCCCCCTGCAGTACGTTGGGTGAATGTTACTATTATAATTTAAAATACATATACCTATCTGTCAACTATAACTATAAATGTTAATGAATATGATAGAATTGTTTGGCTTCAACAGCAACATTAATTATACATTTAAGTCGACTATAGAGAAAAGTGAAATTGTCCCTTAAAGTTAAAGAAGTTCCCGGTATAAATTTTTGTCCACTTTATTCAAGACGAAAGACGCATCTGATACGCCACTAGAAATGTTTTACCGCTAATCTTAACGATTCAAATTACTCGAGGACGAATGTTCGGAGGTAGTAGCTAAGTTTTTAGCTGAGGTGACCGTGACAGTGGCTCTAAGTCAAATTACACAAAATCTTGCAGTTGCAGAAAAAATTATTTAAAATGCACTGCGAGCTGTAGTTATTGCCTAGGACAATCCTGTTTAAATGCCACATATGTGCGTTTGTCTGAAGAAGCGGAATGTTAATTTTTTTATTCGGTTTCTTTTTCACTGTGAGTATTTATATATTTTTTCCCTTTTGTATTTAGTATTGTTTCGAATATTTAAATTATTTTTAAATGTGTGTACCAGCCTTAACAGGTATGGTATTAAATAAATATATGGACTTTAAAATAATAATAAACTATTTCGTTATAACAATAAATCTTGCGCCATATACCGCACAAAGTTGCGAATTTTAGGCTCTTACAAAAAGGTATTCTGCAAATTTTTCGAAAAACTTGTTAATTTTGGGAAAATTGTAAAAAAAAAACTGGGGTGATTTTGGTGCTGCGCCGCATATCGGATTTTATTCCCAGTTATACAAAACCTCAAAACAAATAGAATAACGAAAAAATTAGCTTGTAGCGAATTTGTTTGAGGTTCAACTCAAAATAAGCCTCAACACTCAAAAACCATGTGTAAGAAAAATAACCCCTATTCTTTCTCTATTCACTGGTAAAAATGGGTTGCCATAACTACAACTATTTTCAAGTAATCAATTTTCCAGGTACCGTCTGCATATAATATTTTTTTTAAGTCAAAATGCGTTAAAAACCATAAATTGTAGATATCAACATACAAAAGTGCAATATAAAAAAAGGGTTTTTATTTAAATTAACGAACCTATTTCACTTTCCCAGAAACGTTTAACTAACGCTCCCAAAAAACATCCTGTAGGTATACATATTGGAGCAAGAAATATTATCCTTCTTCATGATCTATCGAAAAAAAATATTTTCATGATCATTTCACTTTGGCTTGACCGGATAGGGATAGCAACTTTCTTATTTTAAATTGAACACCCTGCATTTTATTGCATTTTCGAAATCTACATGAAAATCTACGTTGTTTGGTACTACATTTCCCTATACCCAGCATCATGACATTGAACTGATCTTCTTTACGCTGTAGCTATGACTCCGTTGACTTGAATTTTGGATGCTGAGTATAGAGAAATGGTATCAAACGACGTAGATATTCATGTAGATTTTGAAGATTCCATAAAATACAGGGTGTTCTTAAAATAAGAAAGTTGCTATCCATATCCGGTAAAACCGAAAGTGAAAGAATCATGATCATATTTTCTTCCCGTTCACGAACTCCCAAAAGAGGAATAATTTTCAATAGAGACTCGCACTCGGAGAGTCCTTATCCAGCACAAATTTCTCAGTCCCTTTTTGCAAAAAAGTTCGACAAAGGAACGTACCTTTGGAAAAAGTATGGGAAGTCTCTGAGAAGCACATTTTGTCTGATCAAATCTCTTCCCTGTTACGGAAGGGATTAAAGCTTTGTTGCATAAAGCAATCCAAATTCGGTGGAAACCTCTATGTTTTCCGCACATAGTTTAAAAATATTGTTAATTTGGTTGTTTGGTTCTTGTTATTCAAGAAATAAAGGTTTTCGTTTTTGTCAAAGATTGATTTTTTGATTGGATTTTATTTGGCGGACTTGGAGCTTCTATTATTATTGTCGCACTCTAAATAACTACCTTGTCAAAAATACTTTGGGTCACCACTACGCATAATTGTAATAATCGAACGATCCTGTAAGTGAAGTTCGATTGAAATTACGCATAGTGCCGACGAGAAGCCTCTTAGGGCCCAAATTCGATAATAATACCCACTCTACAGTAATGAATAAGTAGGATGAGGAACGATTACCGGCAGGAGTGGCGCCAGCGCAGTAGCCATCGGTTTTTCGTTTTTCTTTTTTATAACTAATGAATGTGTGAGTCGTGCACTCTTAGCTTGTCAAAAATACTATGAGTCGGCACTACGCATAATTTCAATCGAACTTTACTTACAAGATCGTTCGATTATACAATTTGTGTAGTAATCATTTCAAAATGTGAATAGTACAGTGATGGATTGTTTCCGTCGGAAACGCTAGTGCGACAATTTAACATAAAATTGGAAAAATCTTTATGAAAATACCTACTTCAGCTTAATAACTTCGACACCGGCTACATTTCAATTCAATTAAGTTAATGGAATTCAGTCGCATCGTAAAATAATTCCTTTGTCACTCTGATTTACGAACGAAAGAAGCTATCCATTATTTAATAAAAGAAGATTGCCCGTGCAGTACTTTTTGCACTTGAAGAGTTACGTTTTTTTTTCAAAATGAAAGGTTGTGCTGAAGACTACATTTAGATCAAAAGCTAATCCGAATATTCATGAACACTTACAAAGGGCTCCAAGTTATTTGTTTAATGTACGGTAGGAAAACTTGTTTTAAATTTCACAGCTCTGACGCCGATTGTGTGTATTTATTTCTAGCAGCGAAAGTGGGTCTTATTCTAACTAAAATGTTTACTTCAGCTGTTTACATTTACATGCAAATGAAGCTTTAAACTTTTTTTGTAAACGCGATGAAAGATAGGAATAAGAAATGGAAAAACTTTTTATGTCTTGTACTCAGCAAGGTATGTTTGTTTCCTCGTCCTTCGCTTAATGAATTAAATTCTTTTTCTTTATTTAGTGTCTGATGTAAAATTCAGTACCGGTGGATTATAATAATGTATACTTTACTACCCCTAATTCATAATGACAACACCAATTGCGAACGAATTGACGTAGGTAAAAAGCTTGGCTCAGGCTTGGCCGGAGCTGGATATCATTTTTGTCAGGCACATTATGCCATTAATTTCATGCGGTGTAATAATTTCAGTTTAAAATCTTTTCAACAATGCATTTGTTTTAGGCCCCAATTCTTATCTCAATTCCGAAACATTTCTAGAGGGAATGCTGCCAGAACAATGTTTTTTCATCTCATAACTTTTCTTCCGTTCTATCTCTAGAATTGAGTACGCCAACTTTTATTTGCCAAACTCCGCTTTAGAGCAGAAGTAAAAAAAAGCAAAGAACAATATTACCGTGGAACTTTTTACCCGCACAGAAATACAAATATTTCGTGGTAGTAAATTGCATTAACTTTGCATTTGATTTTCCATAAACACACTTTTATAATTATTTTATAATGGTAGCGCATTTGTACGAGAAGGGAAAGAGTATCACCGACCCCAAAAATAAAGCCCGAAGCAAATTGTGTTAAAACGGATTAACATGTATCCGTTTCATCTGCATAATGGAGAAAGCTTTCGCTTCGTTTTATGATTTTGATACAATTTAGCCAAATGCGTTTGGTTTCGAGCCTGGTTTCTAGTTAGCTGTGTAAACCCTTTTTTTTGCAGGATGTGGTATTATTGTACTCATGTGTTAATCCACCACTCAGAATGTGCAACTAGATAAGAAATCAATACTTCATCGGACAGTTGCTGTTTCCGATGAAAAGAATTATCTCCACTTGTGCGATGTTCTTATTAACACAGTACAAATAGTGTACTAAAACAAATGTCGTGAAAGTTATAGTTATAAACAGGCTAAAAATCCCCCTCCTCCTAACTGTGGCGAAACATGGAAAATAGAATTTTGCAAATGGTTTAAGCAAAGAGCCAGAGGGCGGATTTACGTAGTGTATTTGGTGCTAATTTATACGGAAAGTCAATACACGAAATATACTATGTGTGTATTGGACACGTGTTCTATTTACTACATAAAAAAATGTTCATCAATGAATTATGTTATTGTGTCCGGTTCAATGGGCAAGCTCACCAACGGAATAGTAGTTGTTAGCATTTTTTTTACTCTTAAAATGGAGATTATTGTTTCACTAACTGTCGGCTGGTCGGGCACCTTTGATAAATCGATCGAGATTTCGGCAACGGAATATAGTAAAACTTTGGGGTTTTCGGTATAATATTCGTACTATCGTGTTATTCCTGCATCGTGAAGTCTGACAGCTGAAAGACATTCCTGATAATTTAAGAATTTGTTTTAAATGTGTTAAAATAAGGAAATAGAATGTCATAGTGTGTATGAATGTCAGTTTTTTCGTTTAATAATAGTTATTTGTACAACTACTTTTGAAAGTGAAACTTTTTTTCATGAATTTGCAGTTTGATTAATGAGGGCACAAATAACTAAGTTGCTAGTTACCTATTGAAGTCAAATTTCAGAAAACTGGAAATAAATGAATAAATCCTAGTAAAACTTCATATAGAGCTAGCCGTTGGCCATCTAATAAATTTGACTAAAGAATTTGCTAGTTTATTTAGAAATTTCGTTAAGCAAACGTAGTTTAACCCCTTTTAATGCAAAAACCTGTTGCAACGTATCGCTCCTTGTTTAGTAGACCGTGAGGTAAAGGGATTAGATTCCAAAATGGGTTTAACAGTTTCAAAGTTTATCATTAAAATTGGTTGGAAGTACATTACAAGAAGTAGTTCTGCACATAACGATTCCATTAAACATAAATGGCCTCAGAAATTAAAAAAAATATCAATGATGACATCACACGTTTAACCTTTATTATCAACTTTTCCATATGCAACTCCCACCTTAGCGACGTTTTCATCCCTCATACTAATTTGTTTATTGTCAGAAAGTGATACTCATACAAAAGTAGAATATTATATAGTCTGTCTAAAATTGACGCGAAGTAATAAATATAGTTGATAGACAGAGCACTTCCATACAAAAATACTATTTCTATTTCACAAATTTATAATTTATTACTTCGCGTCAATTTTAGACAGACTATAGTCTGGGCTGCATTGCTCTACATGCAACCCTTTGGGGTTTTAGTAATGGTCTCTCTACGTTTTCGTAAGTTTCTTATCCTAACTACTGGTATTAAGTAATTATTTCAAACGATAGGGCGAGCGATTATTGTAATACGAAATTCGTTCATTATCGATCAACAACCTGTTGCCTTACGTTTCAACTTAACAATTTGATACTGTAAAAGTAATTAAGTATATTGCGTGTACCCGTTTAAATCATTTTAATACTCGAGAAAATAATTTCAAGCGAGAAAACGAGCATAAGGATTAACGTTCCGCAACAATTAATTATGCCCGTTTTTGACAATATTTCATAAAGTGTAATTTTTAAACAGATTTAAAGGTCACGATAACAGCGAAAATGTTTGGAGAAGTCATAAATAAACAAGGGAACTGCGCGTAATTTGCATTTAGTTACGTCGAGGTTAACCCTTATTTAGGTTAAATTTTAATTTAGCTCATACCTAAGCTATAATTAAAAGTGTGGAACTGGAAGTAAAAACTCAAGTATTGATTTTCAGTTTAATATTTACTAGATTAGGAGTCGTTAAAGACGTACTCCGTGCAAAGCTTCAAGTTTCTCAATTAACCCTAATTTATTAAACTCGCGATCGATGGTTGTTTAGAAACGTGGATAGTCATTAATTGCCAATTTACTTTTTTAATATAGAAAATTTATACAAAAGTCCCTTTTTTGGTAGGTGCCGTAATTAAGATAAATGGGGTAGTATAAATGGTACGCAGAGTCACAGCATAATGAAAATCGTTGCAAAACGTTGTAATTAAGATGTAACGTTATAATTCTTTCTCCAAACTTCTATTATTCATTTCTCCCCAGACTAGCAGACTCATTTGTCCCCCATTCAACTTTTACATACGAAGTCGTTGATGAATTAGTTCGAGACGGTAAATGCTCATGTTTCACACAAACATACGAGGGGTCGTTTTTATATTCCCGGACTAGACATGAAAACAAAAAACAATAAACAATAAAACAACAAAAGTCATGGCTATATTGCTATACTAATAACAGAAATGTTGAAATTTATTTTTAAATTTGCGGGTATACCAAAAGCTTAATAAAACATGTAAAAACAGTTTTGTATGCCCCTTTTAATTCTGAACAACTTTTTTTCTGTAAAATGTGCAGGAGTATAAATATTAGTGGGATTTGTGATCAGACTTCCCTAACTTCATCAAATAAATTTGATCAGTAGATTGATGCTTTCAAATGACAAGTTTTCCATGTAACGAAAGCTTGATACAGAAGAAAAAGCTTTTTGTTACACAGAAAATTATTTATATAACGATCTGCATGGAAAAGCCGTACCTATATAGATGAAATCGTTACACGAACGGCGAACGCCTTATATTGCACAGATGGGCAATGTTTTCTAAATTGAGAAAATGAGAATGACTTTCTGGTGTAGTGAATTCAATGCCCATTCCTTTAAATTCCTCTTTAAAAATAACGCCAACTGCTCCTAAATGTTCAAATAGAGCCCAAGCCCCTGCAATCGTTAGGTTGTAATTTATTAAACAGGTGCGCAGTTATCCCAACTTCTGTTAATTTTGCCGCAACAATTATACAATTTCTCATAGTAACACAATTAATCCGGTTCGCCGATAATGAAACTTTTATTAATATTCGCGTACCAAATACCAAGAGGGTAAAATAAATGGAAATATGCAAAGAATGGAATCGTTTTATGGACACATGACGTAACCATTCAATATGGGGCCGTATACGATCGTAATTCAATATAAATGTCACTTACCAATGGCCGTTTTGTTAAAATCAAAGCAATGGACTCACCTGAAACGAAAAGAAAATGTGTTCAAAAAGGCCGGGGCAAAGAGGTTTTCTTTTTGTAACATACCCTATTTTTGTCCATATTTTTAATGTGAAATTGACACGAAAATCAAACACTAGACCGTCTATCGCGTACACTTTCACCAACTGAAGTGATAACGTCGCGTAAGACAAGTTTACTATTATAAATTGTAAACAGGCGTCGTCGTCATCGTCCACAGGTGTTTCGGGTTCGTTGGTATCGCTTTTATGCGTATTTAATTCAAAATAAATTTTCTAATCTGCTCTTTGCGATAAATGTTAGATTTAGGCTGAGCTACAGCATGGAAATACAAAAACATGACCAGTGGCGGAGGCAAATTCAATCAAATATAAAATAATTTAAAAAAAATTATCATTTTAATCTTTCGATTAATCTGTATTATAGGGTTGTAAGCACCTCAAAGAAAATAACTGTACAGCTCAGTTAGTTACCCACAGCAAAAGGTTTCAATTGCTAACACATTTCAAAAAATTAGTACTTATATTAAAATCACCATTCACTGGACGAGGGATAAGGGCGTGTAATCACCCTTTAAACTACAAAAAAATTAACTTCATACTCCCAGAAAAAAAAGCATCACTTTCTTAATATAAAATCGCCGAGGGTATACAAGAAAATTAATTTCATACCCCCAGAAGAAGACTATTGTAAGTAGATCTGATGATTATCAATAGTTTGATTCTAGTTAAAAATTGATACTCCTTTTTTGGGGGTATGAAATTAATTTTCCGTATTTTAAGGGTTGACTAATGCCTGCAATCATTCATCGCGTCATATCATCGCGTCGTGGGTGGATGGTGATTTGATTGTAAGGATAGGTAATTAATAATAATAATAATATGTATATCATGCATTGTAAACCTTACAATCGTCATAAATCGATATGTGTATATTTAATAACAAATCTTATACTAAAAATTATGATAGAATATCCTGACTATAATTAATAAATTCCTGAACAGAGCAAAAATCATTTGCAATTAAAAATTTTCTTATTTTATCTTTTTACGGTGTAAAATCACTCAAATTACTCATCTTTTGATTTCCGTCAGCAATTGAAACATTTTTTCTGAGGGTAGCAGGGTTGCAGGGTTATTTTATTTGGGATGGCTACAACCCTATAATATAATATAAGCAAACCCTCGATTCTCCCAAGAAGAAATTTGATCCGGGATGTCTTACTTAGGACTGAAGAATTATAAGATCACTCTCCCGGACAGGGACTCAGATCGCTCGTTCGTAAAACCTGAGGGGTTCGTGTGGTTTACAGACGGATCCCTAAAGAAAAGGGAAACGGGAACGGGGATGATTTTTTTAAAGCAAAATTCAATATTCCTGTGGTTTGGTAGGCTCCCTACTCACCCGAAATGACTCCGTGTTACTTTTGGCTATTTTCCAAGCTGAAAACGAATTTGAGTTTAAAAGAAGAAATGCAGAATGCGAGGTCCAGGCTGAACATCATTCCAAAAACTGGGTTACGGGTGGGTTTCCAAAAACGACGAAAGCGCTATGAGGATTGTGTGCATCACCAAGGAGACTAGTTTGAATGGGATTAGAGTTTTGGACCTCTAAATCAATACATATTTGTATGCCGATCGAAGGTTCGATACTTTGTGTGGTGATGGACCAAGAGCTGACTTCAGCTATTCCTTTGGTCAGCATAGCACCGTGTTTCAGAAAGTCATCATGACCTGTGCACAGGAGAACACCCTTAGTAAGTATGGAGTGACATTTGGGCGGCGCAGAGGGCTTTATCAACAGACAGGTTCCAATCGGCTATGGCGCTCCATTGCAGAACTCTATATAGATTAGGTGAGTATAGGGTAAGCTTGATTGGTGTGCCAGCGCATTGTGGAATAGGAAGCAACAAAAGGGCGGACGAGCTGGTTCGCGAAAGCAGTAGTGGGGTCTTTGTCGGGCCCGAGCCTACCCTAGGAATTGCTCCCTCCGTTGACAGGGCCAGTATTAAAGACTGGGTGACCAGTCAATTCCAGGCTCGGTGACAACAAGCTACTGGACTAAGCTTATAGGACTAGAAGCCAGGTTAGGAAGTATGTACATCCAGCAATTCATAAAATGTTTTCTCCTTCTCGCTCTCCTGTCCTGAATATTTCTTTTTTATTACTCTGCCATGTGTCTTGCTTACCTCTTACGTCTAATACTATTTTCAGCCCAGTCTAGCATTTTATATATTTTGTAATCAGGGGCAATCTTTAATTCTATTCTAGTATCATCCTTTCTTTACCCAATCTTCTTACTTCTATTACCATTCTTAGATACTTCTCATATTTTTCATATTCCATTTCCTTCCACACTCATAACCTACAGTTAATGCTAGATAGATGCCCCCCTTATTTCCATTTTTTTAGCGCATTTTTGCAAAAAATTTTTTTTTGTAAAAAGTAGCTTTTAATCTCACTTTGGCTGGCTGGCTGGCTGGCTGGCTGGTCGGCTGGCTGGCTGGCTGGCTGGCTGGCAGTAAATGCGCGCCCGTAGAAAAACGCTTGTAAAAAGACAAGGAGTGTACATGTAACTATCGGGGCCGTGTAATTAAGAACGTTAGGGATGGGGCTACAAGATTTGGAGTCGACGACATCTGGACGCCATCCCCGAGCGTATTATACTAACCTGGAGATTTTTCAGTTTTTATCTATCTTCTTCTACAGTTTTTCTCCGATTGTTTTCAAATTGGTGTCGTCGGGAAGATCTTGTCAACGCGCACAACTCCTGCGTGGCGGAATTTTGTTTTTTTTCCTAGGGGCGAAATAAACCACCTTTTGCGCGGCGCGCTTCGAGGGGTAGTCGACTTTGGGCGCCCAAAAGTTTCTTACAGCGCGAATCGCGGTCTCTCTTTCTCGTGTCATTAATAGAAGGTCGAGCTATGTGAAGTACCCAAAAGTTGAATACGATTTTATGCCGGGATTTTAGCGAAATCTACCAAAATGTGAATTACGAATGAACGGGACGTCGGAACTGTGTATCGACAAAGGGAATGTGGTAACCCCCGACGAGATCTTACTGATGGTGGAGTCGAAACTTCAAATCCGAATTGTTGCGGGTGATCAGAAGTGGGTGTCGACAAAGGGAATATGGTAACCCCCAAAGGATTTTACTGATGGTGGAGTCAAAACTTCAAACGCGAATTGCAAGTGCACGGTAAGTGAGAAAATGGTACCGACAAAGTGAACGTGGTAGCTTTCGGCAAGATCTTATTGATGGTGGAGTCAATATTGGCTAATAAAACACTGATCTGCCACACAAAAATGCGCTGAAGTCCCTTCGATCTCACACGAGGACTTTGATCATTTTCATTTGATGAGTACAAAAATGCTATTTTCGTAATTGGTTACGGTTTTGGTCAAAAGTAATGTCCCTCGCTTATCTTAAGACGTGTAGCACATAAGTAATATACCAGATCTCCTGTGAGCTTTGAGCTTCTTTTCAAAATGTGGAAAGTCCCTAATATTGAAATAAAATCGAAGTTTAAGTTTAAGCACGTATGCAAAGAAGATAATGCTTTTCCTGTAAAACTTTATTTTAAGGTACCAGGCATAAAATCTGAATTAATTTCAGCATTCGTTCCCAATACCAAAAAATAGAAATACCAACATTTCACAAAATTAATGATTATATTCTCAAATTGCAACTTGTTCATGGGTTTTTTTGAGTATAATTCAAGTATTTACGTAGCGCCCCTCTTTTCAGTAATTAATTTTTTAGAGCACATCTTCTTGACCTATAATTTTCTGGTACTATAAATTATAATGTAATTGTAATTGAATGTATTAGACACTGTAGATGTATAGAAGCGGTGAAGGACGTTGTTTAATTTTTTTATTTTATATACCTGGGCTTTCGAAAGAGTCTTCAAATTTACCTAGGAAATTACTAATCTATCTGGTCGGTACTTGACAAATCTACCTTGGAATTTATAGATTTGTCTGGAAATTAGAGATTATTTGGGAATTTTGAATCAATGATCTTACACTTACTTATGCCATCCTCACACACTTGATGAACTTCGAGAAGATACCATGAAAAGTTATTGCCGGAAAACTATATTGTGATAAACTTTTGGCCGCTATTGTATATTTCAGTAAGGCCTGATAATGCATCATGCGATTCGAAATCGGTAACCAAAGAAAATATAATCTCAATTATGTGAACGTGTTTCAAATACATATATACGAAAAGGCATCTGTTTGAAAAATCCGATCTTTGAATATAATGTAACATATGAAATAAGTTTCACTCAGTTTTACTCCCGAAACTGTAACACATTTACAATCTTCTCGTTGTAGAAGGGCAGATATTGATCATCTATTAATTAAACACAAAGGGTGATCAGAAACGGATGTCAGTGGTTATCCTAAAAAATAGTATGCATTGCATTAGGGATGCACTCACCCTGCATGTATAGAACGACATTTAAACACAAACAGAATTCGTCATTTGGGCGCTGAAAACCAATTAGGTTAACTCGGCATTACAGAAGTTATACCATGTGGGATTAATAGAGATTTATATCTTAATTCTCCTTTTAGAATTCGATTCGTAGCGCACCGTGAACTGTTTGTAAAAGCTTCGGTATTCCTCTTGTATATTTCGGTAATTTTGAAAACGTGTGGGAATCAAGGATGCTTTATTTATTGTCCGAACGTATAACTTATTCGGTTTCGTCCAAATTTAATTGCGGAAAGGCCAAAGCGTAGGATAATAATTGCCTTCGGTGGAGGAGAACCACATTTGTATGTCGCATCCGAATGGGATTTTCTACAAATTTATTCAATCGAAAAAAAAAGTAACTCGGTAAGGTATTTTTAGATACCAAAATTTACAACGCAGAAAATAAATTATTCATGTTTTTGTCCATTACGGTTGACCGACAATTATAAAGTGTATTTATTTTTTAAAGCAAATGTTGTCTTAGTTTCTAATTTTTAAAGTTGACTGTGCCAAACAGCACCCATTATATTAATATACCTTTACGATTAGAAGTTCCTTATGTGTTCCAAAATTTATGATCACTAAGTATGTACAACAAATACCTTTAAATGACTTAAAACAGTTCAATTCAATTTACAATAAAAAAACAACATTAAAATGGCAATTTAACAAATTTTCCGATTCTGTCTGTTTGGAAGAAATTCCCCCAGGTCATTCTAATAAATTGAAACATTTTACACACAGGATATCACAACTGCTATTTTCAATGCTTAAACCGAAATTACGCTAAGAACACGTACATTTTTTAACTACAGGGTGGCTCGCTCTCATCTTCGGGTGTGATCAGACAATAGGGACTAAGGCTAAGGGGATCTTGGCCCACTTTCCTTTCCCCCGTCCGGCAAGTGTTCTCTCCCTTTCCCCTCCGCCACAGTTTCACTAAATGACTAGGCGTTTCGTGAAATGGGTTTTACTTAAAGATTACAACATATACAGTGTGTCCCAAGTGCCAAGAACCGACCATATGGAAACTACAAGGTATTTTTTCGGGAAGGATTCATGAGTCCTTTGAAATTGGCGTTAAACCTACTACTCCAATCTCTTTCTAGCATCAGGCCAGCGCAATAACGTAGTACGTTGAACGCTAATTTCAAATACATATCAAAGGCCTCGTGGATCCTTCGCGAAAAAAAACATTAATTCTGTTTGTCTATGGCTTAACCTGGGACACACGGTATATTCTTTCCTAGTTGAAAACGGAGGAATGTCAGTTCTCTTTAAATGAACTCGTGCACCAATCAATGACGATTTTCAAACCCAACATCCGAACTATCAAAACCCACCTTGAGAAACGCTTTGGCAACAAGGTAACGTTTTGTGAGATTGACTGCGGTCTCAGCCAACAGGCAGTTCAATATTTTCGTGACGTCGAGAAAAAAAACTCTGTATGACAACGAGTACAATAAGAGAAGAAGCAATCCAGAAGAAGAGCGAAAAACTGCACTTTCTGAATGTAAACACAGCAGAATAATTTACAAATTACGGCTGCTATTATGTTATAATGTATCGTGTTTCATTTGTTTTATTTTCCAAGGCCTACCTAAAAGTGTAGGGTGCTTTTCCAAACAAACTTTCGCGCCATCGACAAATGCCGGAAATACGTCAAAAGTAAATTTAAGATACAATTTTTATTAATTCATTCATTCATTCATTCATTCAATTATTGCAAAAACAATGGAACGCCCCACACCATCTTTGTTTTTGATATAACTGAGTTTGTTTTACGAAAATGATAGATAAACTGGTTATCTTTAAAAATGTGAAGAAAATTGTTAGTTTATTATGCGAAATTTAAAGAAAATGCAATTTTAAAATTTAAGATATCAGTTACGCCCTATGGTGGTCTTTTTTAGAACTTGAAAATATTTTCCAGCGATTCTTCATGACCGATTTACCCAATAATTTTTTTTAACCCTAAGTAATATGACGATCGGTTCCCGAGATATTGCCGAGGAACAGTCTTATTGGGTCACTCGGTACATACCTACTTCATTTGATTTTGTTAGTTAGACAAATCAGTACTAAAATTTTCACGGGTTCCAGTACAGGGACTGTATATTATTGAGCATTTGTATTGAAATGTGTATTTTGTTAATGGTTTCTTATTTTGTTACCTTTTTTTAAATTTTAAATCGATTTTTAAAATCAAATTTACCAAATGAAACTCAGTTACTTATCTTTGAACGGTTTAAGGCATGGATTTTAAGCGGACCCTTGCATCTCCAAATTTTTATAGAAAAATTGATAACACTACTGTTTGACTGTTTGATTCGAATGATATTCAAATAAAACGATTGTTTTCAAATCTTGCCACATAAACTGAAAAAAAAGAATATCCCTTTCACAGAATATTAATAAAAGTGAGCACATTCAAATCTCCACTCATTTATGGCATCAGAAATAGTAGTTTTAATAAGAAAATCTAACATTTTTTGATAGTTTTTTGATAATTTTGAAAAGCCGCACAGCCCTGGAAACAGGTTGCGCTATGTCAAACGAAAGACTTCACTAACGTATCGTATTGACCAAATTCCTCTTAACAAAGTGTTCTACTAATGTAATCGTTTAACGCACCCATTTCTAATTTTCTTATAAAATTAAAAATTGTCTAAATCGAGGTCTAAATATCGTGGTGAGGTGCGAAAAATGCGCCAAAACACAACTAACTTCACAATCAACACCCTCGTTTAATTATTACGGTATGTTTACTATAACATACATATGTCTAGACGGACTCAGATAGCCAAATTACTGCTGACCTTTTGAAAAATGATAAGCAGTGATGATAAAAGGCGTATTTGTATCTTACCCACTGCAATTTGTCAGTCAATGAAAATCAAATGGAATTCTGACCGCATTACATGGCAAAAGTAATTAGGAACGAATAACAATAATGATAATTTTGTTTGCTATTACATAATGGTTGATTTAGTAATTTATACAAATTAATATAGATAATTAAAAGCAAAGAATTAACGAAGGAGGTATCGCTCGGAGAAAAAGATACCTAATATGTGAGTTCGGGCAAGACGAAATCTAAAAAAAACGAGAAGAATGTACATATTTGTATTATCAACAGATAAGGAAGTAATAGTGATTATATGTAGTCTAAGTGATAACCAAATATTAATTTTAAAAATCGATCTGGATTCCTATACCAATTTTATGTAATCCACTTGTACATATATGTTAGAAGTAGAATTGCAACAATGTAATTTTTACTTAATTTACTTACACTCTGATTTACAGTTTGTACCAACAATATTCAATATTTATTCTCGATAGCGCAAGGTATGGAAATTGATTTTCGACGTCATGCTGTGGAGGATCAAAGAGCGACCCACTCTAGATAAAATTCTAATTACGCCGGGCGATCAACGTTCATAAGTATTTTAGAATGGTGAAACTAGTCGCGCGTGTTGCATTAATTCCCGTCTGCAATATTTAGCAAAATGAGTGTCGGTACCTTCATCAAACGCAAATTAGAATTTCTAGCAGTGGCCTGCTTAGCTCTAACTCTCGCGTTCGGGCCGCTGGTAGGTTTCTTTGTCGCTGGCTATTTGCTTGTGTATTCCAGTTACCGTTATTATGTCATATTGTACATTGCGTGGATATATTTGTACGATTTAAATACATGTGAAAGGGGAGGTAGAAGGCTGAGGTGGGTGCGCTCTTTGCCTTGGTGGACGTATGCAAGGAGGTACTTTCCCGTGTCGTTCGAGAAAGACGACAATGTTGAATTGGATCCTACCAGAAACTACATGATGTGCTCGTTTCCTCACGGAGTATACCCACTATCTGCGTTTCTTGCATTTGCATGCGAGTCGGATGGTTTCAAGAATCATTTTCCTAACTTTACTCCGTTTGGGATTACTTTAAAAATCAATTTCCTATGTCCGTTCTATAGAGAGTTCATGCTTGCAATGGGAATGTGCAGTTCAAGTGCTGAATCCATAAGATGGATGCTGAACAAGAAAGAGGGTGGAAATGTAGTGATCATTTCAGTTGGCGGTGCGTCAGAAGCCATGCATAGTAAGCCGGGCCAATACACGCTGGTGCTCAAAAACAGAAAGGGATTTGTAAAACTTGCTTTAGAAACGGGCAGCCCTCTTGTACCCGTCCTTTCCTTTGGCGAACCAGATCTACTTGATCAACTCCCAAATCCGATAGGTTCAAAAATGCGCGCGTTTCAAGAATGGGCAAAGAAACGTATGGGATACGCGCCAATCATACCAAAGGGACGGGGGATCTTTCAAAATTCGTTTGGAATTCTTCCA
This sequence comes from Photinus pyralis, assembly GCF_008802855.1. Taxonomy (NCBI): domain Eukaryota; kingdom Metazoa; phylum Arthropoda; class Insecta; order Coleoptera; family Lampyridae; genus Photinus; species Photinus pyralis. Next base: position 9,991,704 of record NW_022170510.1, read on the forward strand.
AAGCAAAAACCGGTTACTACAGTCGGTGAGTATTCGCATTAATGTGTTTAAGAGAAAGTAACAGATATTTATAGTCGGACCTCCGCTTGATGTACAAAAAATTGATAATCCGTCGCCCGAAGAAATCTCGATCGTTCATCAGAAGTTTGTGGACCATTTGGTCGAATTTTTTGAGCAGCACAAACACAAATATGTGGATGATGCAGACAACGTCAAATTAGTTATTTTATAAGTAACTATTGTAATTTATATCGTTACCGTAGTAGTATTGCAAATGGCACCAAACAAATTAGCAGATTAAGTTGTCGTATTTGACCTGTTCTGATAGGGCAATACCATTTCATTATTGTTAATATTCATGTTTTCTTCTTTTATTGTATGTCTCACTTATCGAATGATATTTATATTGTAGCGTAAGCCACATAGAACAAACATCCGTTGCAGAAATATTACACTACAATGTAGCAATGGTAGTATAATAGTAGTAGTACCTCTATGATACGAAGTAAACCGGATCACTGAATTGAAAAGTTAAACTGTTAAAGTTATAGTAACGGGCAGGGTAACGGGTGATCAAAAATGAGTTGCTGTCGAGTCGCCTTTGGAAGTTCAAGTTAAATACGATTTCCTATGTAAACAAAAGTTCCAAAGGTGACTCGACAGCAACTCATATTTAATCGCATTGTATGTAATCCACCACAGGTTAAAGATAAAAATTCAGTTTTTCTTATACCTATCTAGTGACCGAAAATAATTAAACTGCAATTTACACTCTCATCTTCTCCTGAAAATGGCCTACAATTTCAGTCGATAAGTAGTTTCAGTTAGAAAAGGGTCGAATCCTAATGAAACTTTTGTATGTTGTTCAGGGATGGTTAGTTAACATTTACTCAAGTTTTGGAACTCGAGGATCCTATGCGAAAAGATGAAAGGGAGGGGTAAATGCCAAATTTTTGACCTTCTTCCGGTGTTTCCTCAATAATTTTTCCCCTGCCCTACTGCAAAAAATTAGGTGCGTCTACAAAGACTACAAAAAATACCTCACCCTCTGCAGCAGTGATTCCGTACCATACGCTTATACTTCCTCGGCCGCAGAAAAGTTCCTGGTTGCAGTTTATGGAGGCATCATTGACAATGATAATTTCGACGACCTACGGTACCGATTATTCACACGATCTGTGATTAATGCTAAAATGCAATCAGTCCGCCTACCACAAATAAGGGTCGCTGCAAAGTACTTACCAGCAAGGACGGGTATAGTTAGGCAATAGGCAATGAACATCTCCCTTGCTGCGCCGGATGCCATTCTCCAGATTGTTTCCCGTAGGTGCAGCAAAGGCTGTAGCACCGGAACTTGCAGCTGCAAGAAAGTAGGTTTCCGGTTCTCAGCAATGTGCAAGCGCTCTTGCGAAAACGCCACCGAAAATTCCCAGAAAATTGTTTTTTTTAAATTGGGGTTGGATGAAGGGGAGAGTAAGCGAGAGTGAGAAGGTTAAAAGTTGGTGTTTGTAACCAGAAACCATAATTACAACATCTCATCATAATTATATACCAGAAGATATGAGAATGCTGCATTTTTTTACGAAATGTTAAAAATGAAGTTTTTTTGGGTGACGAATTGACTACAGACATGAATCAAAATTGTTGGAAATTTAACGCTCTACAGAAAAGCATAAGAATGCCATTGCCGTAGAACGCAAAGGAAAAAGGTTATTGAGAAGAAACCGGAAGAAAGTCAAACATTATGCAGTCCGCGCCCCCCACCCCATCCTCTTTTTGCAAAGATTCCTCGAGAAAATGTCCATAACCATCCCTGAACAACTTCCAAAAGTTTCATTGACCTCCGGCCTTTTTCCACGTAACTCCACTTTTTCCAGCCTGTCGACTGGACTGTATAATAATAATAATAAATTGCCTTTATTTGAGGAAATAGAAAAAAATAACCAAAGGACTTCCAAGCAAGGGCGAAGTTCAGTGCAGCAGAAAAAACCGCTGCCTGTTCTTACACTTAACCCTAGAAATTATTCCGATACCTAGTATAGACATATTCTATTTGGTATGAAAACTAATTAGAATTACTAAATTAAAATAAAAAAAAAGTATGAATGTGAACTAGACAACAAAAATGTAACAAACAAACAAAAAATATTCTAGTTTAGGCACGTGACTGATTTTCAAGCAGGAATTTCCGTAGCTTACACTTCAATGAAATTAAAGAAAGTTTTTTAAGATTTTCGGGTAGTTATTGTAAATATTTGCAATGCAATAAGAAAAGGAACGTTTAAGAAATTGAGTAACATGTGTTGGCGGTGTTAATAGCCCCTTAAACCTTAAATTCAGATTATGGACATCCGTCCTAAAGGTGATCTTTTCATACAGATAAGATGGCGACCTGTTGATTATAATATTATGGAATACCGTGGCAGCATGCAAAAACCTCCGATTTTTCATATTAAGCCATTTTAATTCCTTTAATTTGTGACTAATTGGTTCAAATTTCCTGACTCCAAAGCCCATGATCCTTCGAAACATTTGCAATACGCGTTAGATCTTCATTAATTCTATGGCATGCTAACTGTATTTCCGATGGGTCAAAAGAGTAGTATAACTGCATATCATCCGCATAGAAATGAGAAGTACAATGCTTTAGTGCAAGAGGAAACGTAGAAATATAGATGTTGAACAAGATTGGACCCAATACGGAGCCTTGCGGTACACCGCAACTAGTGTGAAGAAATTTAGACATAATACCTGCAGTCGACACCGCTTGGACTCTATCTTCCAAATAACTAATCATAAACTTCCTGGCTGCATATGATAGTCCCGAGTAATGTAAGATAGAAACGAGCAGTTTGTGGTTAATTGTGTCGAAAGCCTTCGTAAAATCTAACAACACCAGAGTAGTCAAGTGTCCCTTATCTGAAGCAATCATTATGTCGTCCACTATTTTTAGCAAGGCTGTATTGCAACTGTGACCAACTTTAAAGCCTGACTGTACGTTGGGAATAATTTTATTGAAACACAAATGCGACGAAAGTTGCAGAGCAATTACTCTCTCCATAACTTTAGATAAGGTAGGCAATATACTAATCGGGCGCAGGTCTTTAAGTAAAGTGGGGTTTGAAATTTTAGGCAACGGAATTATTCGTGTCTGCTTCCAACATTTTGGGAAAGTGGAATGCGTAATACAAAAATTAATTATATGCGTAATTACTGGAAGCAGATACGGAATACACCAGTTAATCAGATTAATCCCAATCCCATCAATACCAATTGCCTTTGATTATCATATCAATTTGAGCTATCATGTTTGTTTGGGAAGATCTATCCACCTTCTTCTATTGGATAGTTTAAGCTTCTTCCAAGTTCAAATCGAACATCAGGGGACGTTTCAGATTAAGGAAACCCAACATTACGTGAGTGTCGAAATAATTTGTTTTCCAAAGAAAACGAAAAGCTTTTCTATCCCCATCATCCAATTTCTCCCATTTTGAATAGTTATACAGTGTATGTGTATAAAGTTGTATTTATTAAGAAGTAGACATAGGTAAAAAATGTAAAATTGACACTTTAATAGGTTTGAATGAGTAGACCAAGTTTCTCTTTAATCGTAAGGTTAGATAAAGTGATCACCTTAACCGCAAGGGTAGATGAAGTGAAACATATGATTGGGCATTCAGTCATTCTAATTCCAAATGGGACGCGGAGCATGAGATGAAGTGAAGTTCAGAACATAATATAATACTGTTTCTAGCGAAACGATCGCGACGACAAAACCTAAGCTTGTTATTTTTGACGTCCAAATTAAATTAAGAATTTTCAAAAGGTCTACCATGATTTATATGGCTTCTATCTATAAAATAAAGCTTTGTATTATACACCACGATGAAAAGAAACTAAACCACCTCGTCTTGTATAATAAATAACTTTTAATGTTGTTGCTTTGGCTTCCGTATTCTTAGATATTAGCTATTAGAGTACACCGTATATTTGTGGAGACGACCCGGTATCTAGCAGCGTTTTGCGATGAAAGAGTCTGCCGAAAGTACTTCTGTTGGGTCTAGAAGTTGAAGATATGGTAATTGATTTAATTTCTAGAGTTGTGTTTCAGCCGCCGCTAACGTAATCACGGCTGCAATTAATCAGCCCGCCGGCGCCGTTTGCAACCGTTCTCTTCCAGATATTTCAGTGGTTTTTGTTGCGTCCCAAAGCTCTTGTCATTTTGAAGAAGAGGGTAAATTAATAATTTAGAATTTCCGCTGAACCCGCCGGTTGATGCCAACATTCAATTAACAATGGGTGTTAATAAAATTGGGCTACGGATTCTGGAAATTTTAATGCGGCATAAATGCGTTGTAGTAAACGTCATTCGATTGGGGCATACTTAGTGCCAAATTAAGCGTACTTAATTAGAGAGTTGTGAATCCAGTCCCATATTTTTCTGTTGATTCCCGGCCACGTAATTAATTAAATAAATTTTAATTATCGAGCGTTATCGCAAGAACACGACGGCGAGCAAGAAAAACCATCATTCCCGCCATGGCACAGGCCAATTTTATATAAGGTAAACGTTTAATTTAGAAGGGACCTTTTGCGTTTTGCATCCTCGCTTACATTTTAATTGCTACCGCTCCGTTAATACAGGGTAAGCTTTTTGTTATTTTCCGGGTCATTAATTATAAGAGGGGGGGGGGTATTGACTCGCTTTCCGCAATTGTTTTCCCATAGAAACACTACCGAATCTGCTTATTTACTGTTCTCGCTTTCAGGTCAAGTTTATCATTCTCTTACAAATCGATTTGCCTTACCAAATTTCATTTTAATAGCGCTTCATCTCGTGTACGAATTCGTTTTGGGTACCCTTCGCAAAAATAAACCTTTTTGGGTTGAAACTGACCCCTTCAGTGGACTTTAAAATTGTTTTCCATGTTGTGGACAGTTGAACTTAATTTTAGCACTAGCCTCCATTCCCTCTCCTTTCTCCTATCGGATGATACATCATTTTAAAACCCTTGAAGCCCCACAAAGTGAAATTTGGATAGTGTGGTTATGAATTAATTAAAAAAAGACAAGACAAATACAAAATAAATGAATTTTTGTTTCGTGCTCTGCACAGTTGTTCAGAGGAACGGACATAAAATGCGAATTTTTACAATGCCCTATGAGTTCACACAATTTATAGATGAAATAGTTCCACTTCGAACGGCAATTTGTTGACCACACATGTCCGATTAATTGAATAGGGACTAACCCAATGCCAACTTGAACCTGAAATAAATAAAGAATTGCTGACTGCTGCGATCAGTTAAGAAGTTCTAAAATAAGCTAACACGCAAATTCATAAGCATACAACTACATAAATTAGCGGTAATTTTTCACACTCGTATGTGATAAGATCAAAGATCGAACGACTTTTTTTTTTATTAAACCGTTACTATATTGCAATAATAGTCATAATGTCATGGTCAAATTTTTAAGCACTTGTCATGTATTTTCATAATTGGGCAAAACTACGGGATGCAACATGCTTGTTGATTTTCAATGTTTGGCTAATTCTGTTGAGGACCATCATGGATATGGGGCGGTAGTTTTCAAGTCTGTCGTTTGATCTTCCAAATTTTGGGATTACGATAATCTTTGCACGCTAAAAAAGAAACTTATATGACGATAAAATACACGATAAGAGGTAGGGATGAAAATATCCCTGTCACAGTACTGATACCAAGGCAACTTATTGTGGGTCGTACACTCTCCAATACTTCCCTTCGAACCATACTGAAAACTATGAATAAATACGTCTCATACCCAGACCTTTTATACAATATCAAGATAGTAACACGACATAAATATTTATTTCGGGATATAACGCAAAATAAATATTAATATCGAGATAGTAACACAAAATAAATATTAATTTCAAGATATAACACAAAATAAATATTAATATCGAGATAGTAACTCAAAATAAATATTAATTTCGAGATATAACACAAAATAAATATTAATATCGAGATAGTAACACCAAATAAATATTAATATTGTGATAGGGAAAAAAATTTTAATTGATTGGACATCTACGCCTTCGTGTAGTTTTCACATTTATAGTATATCAATATTCCCTATTCGATCTTGATAAATATGTAATAATATTCAGTCTTCAACTAGCTAGAAGCCGAATGTCGGTAATTATCTGTCCGCGATTGTTCCTGCAATCTTATAATACGATTGCAATAGCTTCAGCCAATTGATACCGTTCATCGTCTTGTGTTTACGGAACGAAATAAACGTATACACACAATGGGAGACATCGATGTGTATCTTCGAAGACATTGTCTCTTGCGATTCAATGGGAAGTTTACAGAACATTGACGTCTAAACAATGAGTTTTTTTTAATAAATTTGCTTTCCTCTTTGTTCAGTAATCATGTGAGTCGATAAAAATATCGTGCGGGAAATACGAATACGTTAACAAATCAATCATTCCTTGATTTTATCTAAACTACCCAACGTTAGTAAACCATTACGGTAAATTGCATCGTTATCGGCGACGCCCGCGCTAATTTACCGAAATTTGTGTTTGTGTACAAATTATTAACGCTTTATAAACGTCAACTTGCTCGCAAAATGCAATCCCATTCGTTACATTAAAAATCAAATCAAGTTTCCGTCGTATTTGGGGAATTTTACGATGCCTCCCTTGTATTAACTTGACACTATCCTTCCGATTGGTAGAAGCTGTAAACTTTCGCTTTCACGGTATTGCATTCAAATTTCATGACGACGTAGTCAAACTTTATTTCTGCCACTAACAACGCGTTTTCTTCGATTCTTCTTTGTAATTTTACATGACATCTTTAAAAGGGGCCTTCGTTCCTCCGTTTTTATGATGGGAACAAAATGCTATTTCGGGGACTATATAAATATGCTTAGCACCTAATCAAATATTGAGTATCGACCGCGATGCTAGTCACGTAAATCTATACATAATTAATAGCAGTCGGTTATCTAATATTTTATGAAATAGATATAGCGAATATAAATAAACTCGAACAGGATAAATTTATCTATAGGACAAACCGTTACGGTTTTATTGATGTTAAAATTGTTAACACTTAACCAATAACCTACGTATAGGATTGAAGTGCTGTGTATAAGAATAAACTTGTAACAAATATGGCAAACGATTCATTGAAAATCAGTTTTTCCTTGGGTAATGATAAACATCATAAGAGGAATAGTAGAAACCTGAACGATAGAAGAAAGCAAATAATCCGAAGCGTTCGAAGAATAAAAAAATAATTCAAAAGAACTATAACAGTTTAAAATACTCCATGAAATTAAAAAATAGGAATTTGAAGAATCTAAGAAACTGAACAATGTGAAAAAGTGAAGATTTGAACACTGGAAGGAATGAAAGGATCATAACAACTTGAGGATTCTAATTAGAACCTTTATTTTTTAAGTTAGAATTTTAAGAATGGCAAGCAGCTGAAGAAATGAGAAATTTTAAAAATCCTAAGAACCGAAGGAATATCAAAAGTGTAAAATACGGACGATTGGAAGGCGTTAGTCATAAAAATTTGAATTATCCCGTAAAGTGAATCGTCTCTACAAGCGTCCGAAGGATTTAAAAATAACTATCAGAAAAAATAAAAAATATACTAATTTATATATATATATATATATATATATATATATTAATATTTATATTTATTTACCATTCAAGCGCATTAGCTGAATGTAGGAAAATTATTGAGTGTTTAAGTACAGGGTGTCCTATTAATAAAGGTCATCGGCCATATCTATGGAACCGTTAATTGCACAGCTTGGGGAAAAATATTTTGTTAACAAAAGAGGTCAAGAGAAATCAGTGGAGATTATTTTCAAGTTTCTAGGTTTGAATTTTGCATCATTTTGATGCACCACATATTGCTCCAGCTCGTAAAATATTTATTTATTTATTTATTATTATTGGCCCTGCTGGAAAGAGCTGTCTTCCGTGTAATCATATTGTACATGAATGAAGTTTTCTTAGTAAACGTGATGACTTTGCAGGTTTTCATGAAAATTTCAAATAGATTTATATATATCAAATAAGATGAAAAAGTGAAAGTATCAGTGAAAACCGCATTTTGAAATGTAGCTGTTTCCTAAGCTGAAATATTATGGCGAAAATACACACATCACAAATTCAAATCGCAATATTCTTCCAAGTTGGTTTTGAAAGAAAAGAAACACCGTTTCACACACAAAACTACTCGGTACTCGCAAAGATCATACTACAATGACCTTTGGTACTCGGTAGGAACTTCGTATTTCTAGCGAAAATGATGGCGGAAATTTTGAACATTTACGTTAGTCATAATTATTGTTTCTTTTATGGTATCATTTATATTTCTTTGATTTAAAATTGAAAAAAATTATTTGTTGCTTATAATTTAAGAACCTATATGGAGTGGTAATTGTAACTATCATTTTAATTAGCGCTTTTTATGTGTTGTTTTGTTTCAAAGCCAACTTAGATGAAGATAAATATTGCAATTTAAATTTGTGAATGTGTGCGTATGGTGGGTCCGTTAACTTGCCCCCCCCCCCCCCACTGAGAGATTTGATAGTCGTATTATGTTAAAATGAATGCGCTCGTTATGCGCTCATATGCGCCACCGATAATAACTCTTGCGCCATTATCGTTTTTTAGAAATTCGAAAAAACATTTGGGGGGGCCAACTGAACGTAGCCCCCCCCCCCCCAGTATGTATTTTGGCGCTTGTAACTAGGTCACCTGATACATTTGGTTATGCGCTCAATTGCGCCACTTGAATTAAAGCTAGCGCCATTACGGTTTAGCCGTGACAAATTTTTAAAAAGTGGGGGGGCCAACTTAACGTTTTTAAAAGTTACTTTTTTTTAACATCTTTTCATACGAAATTGTACTCTCAGGTATGCGCTGAAATGCGCCGTAAAAAGATATCTTTGCGCCATTCTTGTTTTTTGGTTATTCTTAAATATATTTTGGAGGGGCCAAGTGAACGGAACCCCCTATAACGCATTTATGCGCTCAATTGCGCCACTTGAATTAAAGCTAGCGCCATTACGGTTAAGCCATAAAAAATTTTTCAAAAGTGGGGGGTCTAACTTACGTTTTCAAAAGTTACGTTTTTTAACATGTTTTTTCTACTACATCGTACCTTTCATCATGCGCTAAAATGAGCCGTAACAAAAATCTTTGCGCCATTATAGTGTTTCAGAAACACTATACAGGGTGTTTTTTTGGGAGCTTTAGTTAAACGTTTCTGGGAAAGTAAAATAGGTAGGTTTTTAAAAATTTGTACTTAGGAGTTACTCCGAAGGTCAAATCGATGTAAATATTTTCAAAATGGGTGCACTTCCGGAAATGCCGGAAGTGGCTAGTAACTTCGTTATTTTAAATGGCAACCCCTATTTTTTTATTACATTTTTGGATTTATTTATTTATTTATTTATTTATTTATTTATTTATTTATTTATTTATTTATTTATTTATTTATTTATTTAAAATATTTATATATTTATTTATTTATTTATTTATTTATTTATTTATTTATTTATAATATATTAGATTAAAAGGAGACACACCAATTAATCAAGTCAGTCATAGAGCTTGCAATGAATAACATATTCTTCTAGTGAATAAGGGGTACAATCAATGGGCAAACGTCTCACAGCTTTTTTAAATAAATGATACGATGTAATCGTTTTGATGTTAGAGGGTAAAACATTGAATAAAGTAGTACCTTTATACAGAACACCTTTTTGATATAAGGCACTACTATGTTTTTGAACCTTAAGTAAACAGTTTCGTAAAGGGTATTTATGATTTGCAACGTCGGTTGTAAAGTAACATCGATTATAGTATACGAAGCAGAGGATTGTATACACATAAATACCATACAAGGTCAGCATACCTTGTTCTTTGAAAATTGGTTTGCAACTGTCTCGGTACATTGCATTGTATATAATTCTAATCGCTCTTCTACGTGAAATTTCAGTTCTTTTGATATCCGCATGTCGATATCTACCATTTATGGTTTTTCAGTTATTTTTACTTTAAGAAAAGAAATGGCGAATGCAGATGGTACCTACTTTGAAAATTGATTACTTGAAAACGGTTGTAGTCATAGCAACCCATTTTTATCAGTGCGTAGAGAATGAATAGGGTTTTCATTTAGTGTAACTAAACTAACTGGGGATTCTGGATTCTGGATTCTGGATTACGATAGGAGGGTGAACAGTGTCCACGCGTACTTAGGCCTCAAATTCGGGCCCTTTGTACTACCTCCCTGACTAGGGTCGCCCGACCCCTCAGCATCACTCAAGCCATCCCACACGTGAGATGAACCTTAGGACGCTGGAAGGGGAGGCGGCTCTAATCGTAGCCATGTCCGGCCAGGATTCCCCCAACATGGATCGTCTCAGTTGGACTAGAGCGGGACATTCACAGAGTATGTGGTATGCCGTCTCGTCGTCTGTGTAACATCCTCTACAAGATGGTGATTCCACCAAACCCATGCAGTGCATGTGCTTGTTTAGTTTACAGTGCCCAGAAAGTATGCCCACGAGTAACCTCAGGTTCTTCCTTGATAGCCCTGTACAAAAACGCGCCAAGCTACGAGATGGTCCTCTGAAGGCTTCTCTCGCATGGCGACAATCTAACATCAAGTTCCACCTAGCCCTGTGCTGGGTTTGGGTGTCTTGAGTTATTAGGTTGTTTACAGTTTTAACTGCAAGTGGAAGAGCCGGCTCTGGACCATAAAACGCCTGTTAACTAAACTAACTAAACAGATATTAAAATGCGGTTTTCACTGATATTTTCACTTTTTCATCTTATTTGATAATCACATATAATAATTACCTATATCTTTCCATTTGTAATTTTTAAGAAAACCTGCAAGGAACATGTTAATGTCAAACCGCGCCTTCTACCATTTCTCACTAAAAAGACTCTATTTCTGTGAAAATAATTACACGAAGAGAGCTTTTTCCATCAAGACCTATTATGTGAACATCGGTTAATCGAAACCGAAGTTCAACTCCTTAAATAAATGTCCCCCTCCCCCTAGCTTTAGCATGATGATATTCGAGAACCATGGCTACACGCAGCACGTATGACGTCATAAAAAAGTGGAGGGGACGGCTAAAGTTGTGGTTTTGATATAACGGGCGATCAAGAATGAGTGACTGTCGAGTCGCCTTTGAAAGTTCAAGTTAAGTAGGATTTCCCATGTAAACAAAAATTCCAAGTGACTAGACGGTCACTCATTTTTGATCGCTATGTATTATAAATCAACGCGAGTTAAATTTAATGCAATCTTGATTGGTGGATTTACGTTCATTTGTTATCAGTCAAAGTGCTGACCTTCGTACGTCAACATATGACGTTAAAAAAACCTAATTTGCCACCTATGACCGATTATATCTAATGGACGTATGTAAATTAGTTTCCGTTAAGAACCATTTTCTGTTCAAAGTATAGATATTCAATTTTCCTATAGGACTAATAATAGCGAATTATAATAATTAGGAACAACTAATTATAAGAAAAAGAAAAGAGCGACACTTCAATTTCGCAAAGCTTTCCACATCATTAGAAACTTTTCTCGAACCGAAGTAATAAGATCAGTAGATTAAGAAGTAATTAATCGCCTGTCCAACTTTTTTCTAACATGAACGCGATTGCTTAAATTGAATTTCTTTCAGGCTAAGAATAGAATTTCTTCCCATTTAGTATCAATGCACTTGTTATAAACAATTGTTATAAAATTGAATATGCAAAAGCATAAACTTCTTCGTTTAGATCGACAAGTTAAAAAGTTAAATCAAAATGATAATTGGAGGAATATGAATTTAGATGTGTTTTAACGACAAATTTAATTCTGCCATTTTCCACCACAAAAGAAAACAAACTCAATTAAAATTGAAATACCTACTGCTTTACGTTTGTGGCGAAGCCCTAGCAATTACTTTTGGCAAAAAGTTTATTGCCTACCAGAGCATATTTTCTTAAACCCGTTCAATGTACCTTCGAAAAGAAACACGGTCCATACAGCTAAACTAAAATAAATTATTCAAATGCCCGAATAATGAATAGCGGCGGTTCCCCCAGCAGGTAAATAATTTTAATTCATTTCGCATTTCGGGTTCTCTGGAAATGTAAATCGTGGTTACTGGCTTTTGCGAAACAAATTATTTACGTTTGGTAAATTTGAATACGTAAGTACACCTATTGAAGTACCTATAACTTCGCTTGATTCGTAACCAGTAGCTCAAATTCATGTGCTCAATACGTCTCAAAAATACAGTCCTTTGCATTTAGATCATTATGTAGCCACGGTCTGATTTCGCCTTTTAGCTTCGCGATAAAGTTAATGCAATTCGGAAATTACAGCCAGTTTGTGTTTTAAAATAAAATAACTTGCTTGTTAACTACTTTCTCGACAGTGATTTGTTAACACTGACAATAAGGGACTGAAAAATGTCGACGTACAATCTTTTCGGTAATAACAGAAAATATGCAAATTGTACCGCATTTTACAGAACGCTAATTCTAGTATCTTTACCTTAACGCCCCACAGTCACGCACCCCTTTTGCATTACGTTCGCGTACTTTACACAATTAATAGGCGATTGCCTTTATTTTAGAAACATAATCCTGTGTTTTTGTTTTTTACAAAAGAAAACATGTCGTCGATGTGGCTCTCATGAGCAGAAACGATTTTATTATGTAGATTTGTAGATTTACAAAACTGTTATCTGTGCCGCTGAAATTAATGCCGAACACGTTGGGATTAAGATTTCCTCGCCGTGCTATATAGAAGTGCACTGCAGATGCACATAAATCTCATCAGGGATGGTATACTATAAGCTTTTGTTACAGGTACTTTAGAATTTTATTTATAGTTGCTTCGGAGGACGTGCTTGGCGAAAAATTGTCATGAACATCATACTTGTCTTTCTTTAGAATATGTGGGGCGCGTAAAACTGAAGTGATAGCCGAGTAATTGAATTTTTATAATTGTTTGTTGCTAAACAATTGTTGCGGTCAAAAAGTATAGGAAAACCCACTGCGTGTTGTTCCCTTTGTACAGTTTGCCTACTATCTACAAGAAGGCCTCATGACACATTTTCATCATTTCTTGTGTCGTTTCTGCAGATATTAGGAGAAGCGTCATATATTACATTTCTTGTATCGGAAACGATGCGTTGTAGGAGAGATCGACAGACTAAATGTCATCTGATCTTTCACTAAACGATAGGTATTTTGTTTTGTGTGCAAGTGCTAATAGTGTTGTAAATCAGAAAAGAAAAATAATACCCTAGACTAGGAATTAGAGCTGTTACGGAGCTTCGATTACGCTTCCGAAAGTTCGGGACTTTACGATTGATTCTCTTCAGCAAATAGAATTTGTTTCCTTTGGAGTGACTCATTTGATTTAATTTACTCTAGTACTGTGTAAGATATTAAATTCGATTGTTTTTATTTTTAACACCCACCCTGTATATTATTTTTTGAATCGATAATCGAAATATTGTAACGACAGCGGATGTGACGCATTCTTTCCGGAAAGTATGACGTGTTTGTTGGGGAACATTCTAGAATCTTCGGGAGGGTTCGAGAATGTTCGAGAAAAATGGGCAATTCGAATTGCGTTCCCGTGAGCTCTAACAGCGTTGCCGAAGTAACATATTAGTGATAAATGGTTTTGTGTTCTAAATTGTGAGTGATAAATAAGAAATACTGTTACAAATGAATCCATTTGCAGACTTATGAATTTGTTGTTAGTTAATTGTACCAGCGGAGCTCAGACGAGTTTACGTTTGTAGCTCTAACTTTGACTACAAGAGCCTTGTCTTCGAATCTGAAATAAGACATGGCTTTTTGTGATTGTATAGTGGGTTGAGTGGGAAAAATAGATATTAGCTAACACTCCGGCCACTATAAAATAAAGGCAATAAAAAATTGTAAATAAATAAATCACGTAATTGAATTTACGTTACAGCATAACTGATGAATAATGTGTGTGATTTTATTATGGCCATCTCTCTTCTGGCCTCCGATACCAGATTACGAACATACACTACGCAGAGACAAAGTTTGCCAGGAAAAAAATAAGATATTTTAACAAAGATTACATTTTTAAAATTCGAAAAAAAATGCTTTATCAAATGACACAAAAACTCAAAATTACTTTCATAAGAAAAAAACAAAGTTGATGATGGTTAACCGGAGACAAAACGTCAGACTTAAAATTGAAAAGTAGCATCTTGTAGAGAGAAAAAAGTGGTCATAATAATGCGTCATTTATTTTGAAATAACTTTAAAAATAATTGAAATGCACATACAGAGTGTCCCATATTGCAGGTGGTGAAGCCAAATAAAACATCCGCATGGCGTAGACAACAGTATATATCTAGAAAAATGTTTGCTCTAAAAATTAAGGGAATGAAAATATTTAATGAAGAGAAATTGTATTAAGCAATGGTTTGATTACAATCAATATTTGCTACGTCGTCAAACACTCACGGATTTAATTAATATTGCGTGGCAGTGACAAATATTAAATGTTGACAGATAATCTCCAATGTGGTAGTAATTTTTTAACCTCTAGTTCTCTACATTTCACAGCGAATAGTAAAAAGGAGTAAGTAATTATTGTAACGTAGAAAATTTCAACGTGCGATTTGTGAGAATCTGAACGAAGGTACTGCTATAACTTTAGCCCTGCGATGTAAAAACATACTCAACAAGCCTGAAATCATAAAATTTGCTTCTATTTTGTGTGTAAAGCGATGGGATATACAAGAGGGAATTTTTTTTTAAATATTGATTTATGAAAAAAATGTATTCTTCATATTTTTTGCTTGCTTTGAAAGTACCAATAACGTTTCGATTGTTTGTGCTTTGATATCAATACGCTATCTTGATTATAATGTGATATGATGTAATAACTTTCAATAAAAAAATTAATTTTATTATTTTTCCAGATTTCTATAAATAAATTTTAGATTATCGAAACGTTATTGGTACTTTCAAAGCAAGCAAAAGATATCATGAAGAATAAATTTTTTCCATAAATCAGTATTTAAAAAAAATCCCTCTTGTATACCCCATCGGTTTACACCCTGTATATTGTTACGACGCACCTTGTTTATTAGATGGAATGCACAAGAGAGCTACAGAAAAACGATATGTTCGAAGGTGTGAGAGGAAAGTGTCGATGGTTCCACAAAATGTGCTTCTTATTCGTAAATCGCCCATTTATGCGTAGAATCACCCTTATTAGAATATGTAAGTAGGTGTTTTTCTTAAAATTAAAATGTAAATCCTTGATAAAACACAGTAAAAGCCCTTGCGTCGGATGAACTAGTAAATCACGTCATTTTACTCTTGAGAAATGAAATAAAGTCCATAAAGTAACTGCTGAAAGGTAGAAAAACGTAATAAAATGAAATGAGCTTATCCAAAATAAGTAATCTACTTAATAACACCGTTCCTGAAAAGATTAATTTACATTTATAAAAGTATATTCAAAGTGTCAAAGGAAAACTTAAAAAAATCGCAGACACTTTGCACAAAATTATTTTATCGTCCCAAAATAATCGAAATAAATTGCCAATATTAATATTAGTAAGGTGTATATTTCATAAATATTTTATGGCGCAGCTTTATTTACGTTACGAATTATTCTGCCAGCCATTAGCTACCGTTTTTAATAAAATTTTAGATCAACAGCACTTTCCAGTAAAAGGGAGAGGAGAGAAACGGATACCGCGACGTAGGTATTTTGAAAAGTAATTCTCCGATGTGCTTTTAGTCTTGCACAGGTCGTATGATATAAGACGTGAGATGTCGGATACTATTACCAATTTCCTCGATGGAAGAGTGTATTAAATTTTAACTAAAGCAAGAGTGTCCTGGTCCTGCTGTATGGGTAGAGGATTGGTAGACAGTGTAACGGGGTTTCCCTACACAGAAATGTGAAAGAAGACATGATCTAAATTTATGTACGAATGTAATCTTGAACGTACAGACGTATGTAGCCTCTTTAACCGTGAGGGTAAATAAAGTGATCATTTAAACCGCAAAGATAAATAAAGTGCAACAAATGATTGTGCATTCTAAAGGCATCTGTCATTCTTGTTTCAAATGGGCCACGAAGCACGATACAAAATGACTTTCAGAACATATATCAATCCTGTTTCTATGAAATCGACTGCGACGGCAGAACTTAAGCTAGCTATTTTTGACGTATAAATTAAGTTCAGAATTGTCAGAAGCTTTACAATGATTATATGGCTTCTGTTATAAAATAAAGTTTCGTATTATACACGAAGTTAAATGGAAACTAATCATCTCGTGTATGTTAATTCACTCATGGTTCAAATATCCCTTTATCTTCTTATATAATAAATAACTATGATCCGTACCCAAAGTTTGTTTCAGGTGTTTTCAAAATTTGTTATTTTAAGTGTCCTTTATTTTTATTTTTATTGCCATTTGAAATTTGTTTTCATTTGACTTTTACGCAAAAGTTCAGGTTTTAATGATCATGGTCACCTGTCCAATTGCACTTTGACCTGTCCGACGTTTATCAATTCTGAGAATGCAGCAGTGAGCAAGACCTGCAAGATGACAATTAGAAAAATTATTGACAAACTTATAGATCTATCATCACTGTAAAAAAACCCTTCGATTTTCTCCAGATTTGAAAATTTGCTGAGAGAAGATAATTACGTATTCTGTATAATAACGGTGGGTACCTAATTACACACGAATGGGTTGAAACAAATTTAATTCAGTTAAAGAAAGTTTCCCATTCGCCTTCGCGAATATCGCGTGCCTTATTGAATTATAAACTTTAAAGTAGTCTCGCCGAAGTCCAATTGAGTTCATATCGTGCAATGAAAATATTATTAGATTGGAAACGGACACTGCGACCGCGCATGGGACTGGAAACAATAATGTTGCGCCAAGTCAACAGCTGAAAACGGGAAACGGTTACTGAAATAACGAGTTTCCATGTATATTAGAACGAAATTACCTACTACCGGTCGACATTTCCAGTAGAATAGAGAAATGGGTAGAGCGTAATTTAAAAATCAATTTGGGATAAATAGAAATTTCTGAGGGCAGCGGTGTTTGTGCAGCCTGAATCGTAAATGGGTTTCCCGTCGGATGATGAATGAGAAACTTGGGGAACTTTTCGCGATGTAAAAAGACTATTCTCCTTAATCACCTTAAAAATCTACACTTGAAGTAAATCAATAACGATGATTAAATTTCCTTTGCGCCTTTATCGTTTATGAAATCCTAGGCAAGGTTATCGGTAACAAAGGGTAAATTTTGAAAGACTTTCTCTATGCGCTTGCAGTCCCTGTAAGCTACGAAAAATGCACCAATTGAACGTACTCGCACCCGGACAATTCGCACCCGGATAATTCGCACCCTGACATTTCACACCTTGGACATTTCGCTCCTGGATAATTCGCACCCGGACAATTCGCACTCGAAAAATTCGCTCCCGGATAATTCTGTAAATCTTTGGTTTATTAAAATTAAATATTTTTAAGAGGCTACTAGACGATTGCCTTTACAGAATATATGTAGTAGTGCACCTCTTGGTAAACATCTACTTCATGGAAAAATGTTTCAAATAATAGTTATTTGGTCTTTCATTTCAACACATGGCGATTCTTAAGTATTTCCATTTCTTCAATATAATCACGCTGGTTTTTTTTTGAAGTTGTATGAAGAGTCTGATATAGTTAAATCCTGTAATTTAAGAAGGCATAATTTTTATCTACTGCGCTTTCGTTTTGAGAAAATAAGAATAGGTAACTGAAACGTCTTTTGTGGAGTAATTAAATACCAAATAGTTAACCTAGTTATAGTATATTTACAATATTATGTGTAATATTCGCTACTTTTGAGACGCTGTTAATATTAAAACAGAATCAACATATAATACCGTACACAAACAAAGTGATAAGTCTAAATTTAAAAATATTTACATATAAGATCAAGATGAAAATAGAAAAAGGAAGTAACTTTAACGCTCCCTTACATAAAGATTTCTTAATGAAGACCACATAAAAAATTGTTCTTTATTTCTTTAGTTGAAAAGGGTGACAAAGGAAATGAATTAAATTTATTTTAGACAAAACGAGTATGCATAAATGACAATAGAACAATGCATTTCATAGATGGCACTAAATTCGGATAAGTAATTAAGATAATATTATAATTAAAGGTAAATTTGAAAAGACCCCGACAACACAAATTGCACTTCATAAAGAAACAATAAGAGAAATATCGTAATGACACCCTTTCTATTATTTCTGGAGGATGAATAGGGTTTATTACAAGGTAAAAGTAATTAAGTCCGAAAAATCAGGTTTAAGTACGTATGACCACAGCTAATTAGAACTTTAACGCCTGTATAGTATCTTCATTCTTGAACGTTTAACAGAGTGGTATTTTAAAATTTATCTGAGCACGGGTTTGGATTTTGTGTATACTTTTTTTTTAATTTTAAAGTATTTTATTTCTGTGTGGTGGTGTTCAGAAAAGGTAAGTTTCCAGTTTTCTTAGAACCAGTTTTACGTTTCTTTGACCACATATGGCTATATGTTGATTATTGGTGCCTGAGTAAAATTACACTAACTGCTTATTTTTTTTGCGTTATCTTTGCTACAACAATGGTAGTGAATAAACTTAAAAGTTTCTTTTTGATTTTCTTACTCTTATTTATTTTATAGTTTGAAGAGATACATGGAAAAATTCTGGCATTTTTTTAAGAGATTGTTAATAATCAAAACAGGAAAGCTTTTAAAAATCTTGAAACGTTTTAGGAACAGGTCGATATTGATGATTTTTTCTTTTAAATGTTTGTAATTATTAAGTACCTATATACTTCCTTTTTAATTTTTGTATGGCATACCTAGTACTAAAGAAAGCAAAACCCTTAGCATTGGTAATTGCGCAACAAGGAAGATAGGACATCATTGGAAAGGCTTTCCTTCTCTGAATTTGGTGAGACTATAATTTTTTAGATTTGATATTTTCGAAATATTTTAAAAGTAAGTTGAGGGCGCGCTGTTGTTTATGTCATTGGAAGGATGTCGGGCCGATCACTATGTAATACAAGCTAATGCGATCGTGCGTCAAAATTATGCAGTTGCAAGTGGCATAAAAAAGAGAAAACTTGTACCTGCAACGTCGAATGCGCTGGAAATGAAACAACTAAACCAAAAAAATTAGATATCCGAATTCAGGGATGGGCGACCTTACCAACGATGCATCATTTAAGATTTTAAGGGTTGCACTGTCAGCGATGCGAGACAAAGACATTAGTAAGCAAGTTTTATTTTAGACACTGTTTCCTTCCATGATCAATTTGACGTGCCAAAGCGTTTTTTGAAAATTATTTTAATTTACAGAAATAGCTATGTATGGTTTCTAATGCACCACCGTATATTATTTAGCTTCGGAGAAATAACACCAAAATCTCCCCATAAAAATTGTTATAATAATAAATGGGTAGATTTTGGTGTTATTTTTCCGAAGCTTCTTAAGCACCGCATTGAGAGTCATGGATCTTCACAATTTCAGTATATTATTTAAATAATAGCCATATAATTAATTTAAATAATTTAATTATAATAAAAGCAAAATCAATTTGTTTTCACCATATTTATCAACATTTTTTGCTTTTTTCGTTACTTTACAGTTCATATCTCTTTAATTTTACGGAAACTCTCAAGAATCTATTTGTTTTACGTTCAAATATGATTATAATTTACTTGAGATTCTTTTAAGACAATACATACGTGTTTCGTTATGTGTCCTTTAAATGGCCGACATCGAAGGTTAGAGAACTAGGAAACTTCACTTGCAGCTATTAACCAATAATAATTGTTAAAATTTTATTTAGACTTTTATATTCCTATTGTAATATTATTTGTGCGTGCTAAAAGTTTCCAAATGAAAAACTTGATTGTGAATTGGTACAATAAAACTAGGTAGGTAAATAAGTTTAAGAAATGTCACGTGACAGTTTTGCTGATAGACCGATACCAGCGTTTAGCAGCATCCGTCTACTTGTGAACATGAGTGCATGGACAATTTACATCACGGATGAGTGTCTTTTTACCTTTTTTTTTTGTTTTTTTTTTAAATAAATTTTCATTCATGGTACCTTTAGCAAGTGTTCTCACAATAAAATAAGTACTAAATTCCAGATTTTGAGTGATATGGATGCTATTAAAGTGATCTAATATCTCTACTGCTTTGATATGGTCCATTCCATTTAAAAAGGTACATAGGATTGTACGTATGAATTCTTGCCTCATAAATACTATTAAAAAAATTATTCCTCTACAAATTGTATAGCTATTGTTTAACCAATATAAATATTTAAGTGCCACATTAAAATGCCAAAATCAAGGAAAGTATCATCAAAAATGGACTTGTCCCTGAGGCTAAAAGTTGAAATTTGACGGTGCAAACTATACCTATGGGGCGCGTAACAATGGAGTTCGGTACAACGAAAAGGGGAAAGAGATACATAATCTATGAAGGATACATGTACCTCTTTGCTAAGAACTCCAAAACTGCTCATCATGGCTGTGTCGAGCGAGAAGAGCAAAGAAGGATCCATCGGCTCTTAGTTTAACATGCAATGCCAGGATCTGGCTCAATGATGACAAGGTAAGATTAGCTAAACCGAGCCCTGATTTTGGAAGTGCAGATGGTTTCCAGTTTCAAAGCCCTTAATTGGGTATTTTATTAGTTAGGATATCGTCTTTTGACCTTTTGACTTTTTTATACGTAAGTTTCATCGTTGCTTATACCGTCGTCTAATGTTAGTTTTTAGGTTCGACCCTCCCTTGCAAAAAATTTAGTTTATCAACCTCTTCAAATTTCAATTTTATCAACCTCTTCAAATTTCAATTTTATTCTGGAACCAACCACGGATATGGTCGTTGGCCTTTCCAGTTTTACTACCCTTTTGCGTTTTAAATTGTTTTGTTGTATAGCTATAGTCTCTCATCAATTATCTCTACCATCTTGTAGATCACCTGAAGATGACTACCATCTTGTAGATCACCTGAAGATGACCGTTGGTCGAAACATGTAGTGTATCACTGCGTTTTATTAAAGTATATGGGAACGGTATAGAGAACTTTTATTCAATATTAATAAATTATCCCAATAGAGTTTGAACACAAAATGGTCGTAACGATTCCGAATTATTGAAAGTATCCAAATTTTAAATGTAGGTATACGTCTATTATATGCACAAAGTAATCAAACGTGATATTGGTGAGTAATATTGGAGATTTCAAACTCTGAGTTAATTTAATACTTCACAGCCGACTTCCCATGTTAAAAGTCAACCATACACAAAACCCTCTCAGGGGAGCGAAATTCTGGTGCGAATTATTCCGGTGCGAATTATCCGGGTGCGAATTGTCCGGGTGCGAAACGTCCGGGTGCGAAATATCTTTGGTGCGAATTTTCCTTGGTGCGAATTATTCGGGTGCAAATTGTCCTACAACCGAACGTACTAAATTTAGCGAGAGCTTAACGTCCTAGGTTCTAAAGCTTGAGAGTTGGCCAGCAGATATCTGTTCACCTTTGGAGTATTAGCTGCCTTTATTGGCATTGGCAGTTCTAGCTACCACAGCCAAAATTTACTTGCAATAAAAATCGATGATGAAGTGATTATTAGTGAATAAGTTGCGCTCGTATGGGATAAATCTACATGTTATACTTAAATTGTGTATGTGAGTTGTTAATAATTATCTGTTATAATCCAATCTATATAAGGGCTTTAATAAGTTCATTAATAATTAATTGTAAATAACTTAAATTTACGTTAAACTATTGAAATGAATACATTTATATAAAGAGAGACGTATATTAATCGAAAAATTGAAGCAAAAGGGCAACTAAATCGATATCACGTTCGAGTCCTCTGATCACAAAACGTAAAAATGCGTTCTCACTCCCTAATTGCATTGGAACATCGGCGTCCAGCTTCGTAGTTTATTGCCACCGAAACGGATTTAACAGGAAGTAAAGTTTCATTTAAGTTCTATATAACGTAGGTATAAATAAGCACCTTAAAATTTTGTTTCACGCTGTAATTAATTCTTTCGCCCGAAGCTTTTTGGTAATCAAGATTTGCACGTAAATCTAAATTTTAAAGTAGTGGATTAAGTAAAGAATTAACACTAACAGTATTAAATAAGTAAGCGAATCAATTAATTAAATTGAAACGCTTCGGGATAATTAATGCAAGACTGCGAAATTACTTTAAAATGGAGTCGGAACTTTCAATCTTATTTAAATTTATATTCCTAGGAGTTCTCGATTTTTACCGCAGCGAGCTGGGTTGTTTCACTTTTTTTAAGCTCGGCAATAAGGAGAGTATAGTACATCAACATTATGGCGATTTTTTCTCTGGGATCCTGTTTTATGTTTAAAACGGTAAGCGGATTTGCCTAGGGTCTTTTACTATTTAGGACCGAGAGAAAAAAAACGAGAAACTCTAAAATAATATTCTTAACGTTGGGGTTGGTTCTATAAACGGATTGGGTGTTTGAAAGGACTTTATGCATTTAAAGTTTGAAATCGTGAGACTATACAAATATACGGCAGGAAACGGAGTCCTGTCAATAAAGGCATACATTTTATGCTTTATTAATGTTGGCGGCTTTATAAAGAAGCGATCTTGCATATTCATTTAAAATGAGATCGCGTACAATAAAAACGAGTATGTCTTTTCTCCATAATCTTATCCACAATAAAATCGATTGTCCTGATTTGTTACAATACCTGAATTTTTATGTTCCCCGTTTTGGTTACCGTGGTAATGATACATTTTTATGTTTATTGTAATTCTAATATTTTGAAAAATTAAATTTTAGGATTTCCGGTAATAGATTATGGCACGATCTTAGTAAGCTTTAAAACTACAAATTCGTGCAGTTTGTTTCATATGCGATTGGCCCGAAGCTCTATGTAGCAGTGGACATTGCTGGACTGCCGAATTTGGGAATTTTAATCCGCCCAATTAAGTGAGTATAACGTAATTATTTGTGTTGCAGCAAACTTCGTCTGATTAGATTGGGTCTCAAAATAACCGCGCTTAATTAAGTTGAAATGGTGGAGACGTACGTTACAGAATCCATTTTCGAATTATTTTTATTATGCGTGATTTTTGATACAGAATACCAAAATGGATTTGAAAAAATACTGTTCCATTTAAAAAAATCAACTTTGGTACCAAAATCTACTTTTTGACACACCCTGTATATTTTTTCTTTGGTGAAAGATTAGTCATTTTGATAAATTGCTTGATATTTTCATTCTGATGTTAAGTATAAAATGTAAAATGTGATTATAAAATAATGTGAAAGAAACATAGTTGGAAAAGCTTTATTTTAGTTCAAATGGACTACAAAACAACTTTTTAACGAGACGCTAAAAACAAATCCCGATCTCATACATATTTAAATTTTACATTGATATTTTCGCCCGCAATCCGCATTTGCCAATTCACGCGTAACACGACGAAATACAATGGAATTAATCGGGTGCAACAAAACAAATCTCTTTCAGTAGTAATTTTATTGAGATGGCCTCTTTGAAAAAGACTCGCAACAAATTCTTGAAAACTTAAACACGAAGTTGGCTTAAAGCCAAAATATAACTTTAAGGAATTTGCTCTATTTACGCCGCAAAAATAATTAAATTACGCTTCGCCAAGTTTTGTAATTGAAAAGTGTGGTGTGGCATGTGGTTGAAAAATAAAAGGTTGATATTAAATATTTCGTGTAGAATGCTCTACCTGTCAGTGGTAAGCGTCGTACTCGAATTGGGGATATAAAGCACACAAAATAGGCGACGCCGTACTTTTAATTCATTTCAAGTTTCATCTACCTTCCTTCTTGTTTTAAATAGAACCCTCTGTATATTATTGTATGATTCGATTGCTTGGTAATTTTAGTGCGACTATGTATTACAAATTGTAACAGTTTTCTTTACGATCACTGCATTATTTTGTTTGACAACTCAACATCTTCTCCACATCGAACGAGGTCATTGGGTCAACAAGAAGATACTTGTACGGGGGACCCTTTTTTTTACGGGACTGGAATCTAATCTCGGTATTAAGGATCATGGAAACGAAACTAAAATACTATAAAATCAGGCAATCTTTTCATGCATCGATTTTAATGAAAATCTGGGATTAAGTTAAACTTACCCTCCACTTCAAAATCTATATTATGCCGATCTTCATTTTTTAGGAGTGAATCCTACCCATTTTTGCAAAAATCCATAGAACCACATATTAAAGCCAAAGAAGAGTACAATTTGGTTCAAATGAGTTGAGTAATTTTGTTAGAGGGTTTGAAACATTATTTCAGAATATTTCAACCCTGAAAAATCGACCCTTATTGTGGTTTAATAAAAAAAAGTAGATATTTACTCTCAAAAAGTTAACAATTTATTATTGTTCAGTAAGCATTTCGAACAAAGTATGGTGTTCAACCTCCTGATATATGGATCAAACGTTCACATAAACATTAAACAGTTCATAGAGAGGAGGAGTATTTGTGTATTTGTGCAAAGGGAAAAGTTCTGGGCAGCCGCTCTCGAGGGGGTCATCTGTGAACCTATTTTCTAGATTCAGATTTTGTAAGTGGTGATATTCTTTTTGAATCGCCCTGTATATATATACAGGTGTATGAAATGTAAGTGTGTATGTGTAAGTTATTAATGTGTAGTATACGAAGTATTCATATACCGGTCATGTAGATCCATCATGTTCCGATTTGTGCTTTCAGAATTTTTCGAAAATTGTAATTCGTTTTTTAATTATTACTCCTTTATTTTTGATGATAGTAAGTGCATTTTGTAGGATTTTACAAGAGCTGCAAGACTATTTACATAATAATAAATAATAATAATAATAGTTTATTGCCATGAATAAATTCATTTACATTGGCATTGTCGCATAATTTCAAACAGTTTGAAGATTGGGCTACTAGTTTAAAAGTTACAGCCCTTTGAATTTTCTTTCGAAATTGGTTTCTAGTCTATAACTTTTGATTGAGAAGTCTGATCGAAAAAGTACGAATTGTTTGGATTCTACGCACCAAAATTAATAAGAAAAAGTGTTTTCCCGAGAAATTTTGGTGCAGTCGATTTTTGGTAAAAAAGGAAGGTTATACACTGCCTTTTTTTGAGCCCCGAAAAAAAAATTGTCTCAGATCGACCGGGAAAAAAATTTTCTTATAGAATGTGGCCTGTAGAATCCATAATTTCAAACAGTTCCAAGATTGGGCTACTAGTTCAAAAGTTACAGCCCTTTGAATTTTCTTTCGAAATTGGTTTCTAGTCTATAACTTTTGATTGAGAAGTCTAATCGAAAAAGTACGAATTGTTTTGGATTCTACGCACCAAAATTAATAAGAAAAAGTGTTTTCCCGAGAGATTTTGGTGTACCTAGTCGATTTTTGGTAAAAAAGGAAGGTTATACACTGCCTTTTTTTGAGCCCCGAAAAAAAAATTGTCTCAGATCGACCGGGAAAAAAATTTTTCGTATAGAATGTCTCCTGTAGAATCCATAATTTGAAACAGTTTGGAGATTGGGCTACTAGTTCAAAAGTTACAGCCCTTTGAATTTTCTTGCGAAATTTGTTTCTAGTCTATCACTTTTGATTGAGAAGTCTAATCGAAAAAGTACGAATTCTTTTGGATTCTACGCCCCAAAATTAATAAGAAAAAGGGTTTTCCCGAGAAAACTGCCTTTTTTTGAGGCCCGAAAAAAAAGTGTCTCAGATCGACCGGGAAAACGCATCAAATCCTCTTAAAACTCTTGATTTGAAAATGGGGTGAGCTTAAAGGGCTAAAACAAGGTAGTGCTCGCATATAAATTTGAAATTTGAAAACACGCCTAAAACGTCTGTATCTCACTTAAATTTTGTCGCACAGAAAATTCCCGGTGAGGGGTTTTTCACTTTTAGCTTCAATTATTTCAGAATTAAGTCTTCTTAAACTGGTCACGCTTCTTGAATGTGTTAATAATACGTTAGAGAAAACTGGAAAAGGAGAAGGACTAATTTTAATTAGGGTGGTAATTAGGGGGATGCTTGCGCTGATTTTTTTGCTGCAAAAGGTACGGATCTACCTTATTTTCATCGTAACTCACTTAATTTTAATGCTAAAGGTTGTTTTTAAAAAAAGAAGAAAGGTTTTTTAAATACTTGAAAGAGTATTCTTCAAGTTTTACCGCGGGGAAAAATGGTTGAAACTCTTATGACAACGGCCAATAGAAATTATTTTTAAATTGCCGCCATGTAGTCGGACGTCATCGTACCTACGCGACGGGTACAACGAAAACGAAAAATTGTGAGATTAAAAGTTAGAAGAAAGTGGTCAGTTGTCATTAAATTATCAACAGACAATTCATTATCCATCTCGGCCAATTACCATAAATTTATCCCACCATCCTATTACATTCCCTTCTGAATATTAGTGCCGTTATGGATAATCGATGGTAAGTTACAAAAATAAATACATTTGGTCCTTCGAGCAGGATTTGCGGAAATTTTTTGGATAATAAGTTCGAATCGGTCGAACTTGAGATAAGTTTAATCTCGCAATTTTATCGTTAATACATACCTATTAGTGAATTTTCGGAAAGACAAAGGGAGGTTGATACCCTGAGTACGAAGGCGTGCGATTTCAGCGGGAAATCGTGGTTTTATCAGCGGGTTATCAGAGGGCTTGTTTTCGACTCAAACTTGTTTATTTGTTACTTATTAGAATACAATATTCTTGTCTATTGCTTATCTTTACCATACAGGTATTGCTTGTTGATAAAGAGACGTATAATATTGCAATGGCAACTGTAGCGGAACGAAAAGTTAGAACTTTGACTGCTAAAAAAGAGTCGTTATTTACTTATTTGTAATACTCCAAAACTTATACGATTTGTCTAAAGATTTAGGTAATTCCAATAAACTAGAAAAGTTTAAGATATTGTATCGGTCCTTAGAAACTACAAAAAAAGATTTAAATGTAGTTTTAGAGGAAATCGCGGAATATAGTTTGGAAGTTAATGAAGATTATAAGCCAGATTTTAAGGTTTTGAGTACTATAGATGAACTTTGTTGTCACATTAGTAGGGCCGCGGAACGTTATGTAAAAGTAAAGGCAGCGGCAAGGGAAGGCGCGCCGGCAACGGGGCCCTCAGTGACGGCGGCGGTACCCAAATTACCGAAAATTGAATTACCTCTGTTTTCTGGGGAAATCAGGGAATGGGAAATCTTTTATTCAATATTTGAAAGTTTGATTCATGGAAATAAGGATCTATCGGACGCCGATAAGGTGCATTATTTGGTCGGGAGGCTTAAGGGTCCAGCTTTGGCGGTTTGCTCCGGATTAGCTCCCACGGGGGAGAACTATGAAATCATTTGGAAAGCGCTTCTCGATAAATACCATAATAAAAGAGTTCTCGCTAATAGTTATTTGGAACAGATTATAGACTTTAAGCAGCTTCTATACGAGGCTTCAAAGGGCTTAAATATATTCTTAGAAAAATTTGATGCGGCAGTAAAGGCTCTTAAGAATTTCAAATTAGTTGATTTAACGGATTTCATTTTAGGCTATTTAGCCTTATCAAAATTAGACCCGGCCACAGTAAAATTGTTTGAAATTTCTAAGCGAAATGCGGAGCTTCCTAGTTACGAGGATATCATAACGTTTGTAAAAGACCAGTCAAAAATATTAAGTTTGAATAAGAAGCTACCACTAAAATCGGGAAATCTGGGTGAAAGCGTAGGAAAAATATCAAAGTCTTTTTTGGTCAATGAGGCTCCTAAGGAGGAGAATGCGGCTACCACTTCTCATACTGGAAACAGTTGTATTTATTGTCATAAGGGGTGGCATTATTTAACTAGATGCGACAAATTTAAGCGGTTGACTCCGGCTATGAGGTATGAAGCGGTGAGAAAAAATAATTGGTGTTATAATTGTTCACATCATGGTGTACGGTTCTGCACATCTGATCGGTCGTGTATCGAATGTCAAAAAAGGCATCACATTCTGCTACACATGGGTAGGCCAAATAGGGAAAGGCTAAACGAGGCGACAGGGTCTTCGAGGGGAAGTGCAGATTTGGATGTGCAGAGGCCATCGGTTTTAGCGGAGAGTTCAGGATTGGTGACTAACCTGTGCTCGACGGAGGAGGCAACAGCCAATCCGATGCCTACTAAGCATACGGTTTTGTTATCAACCGCGGTGGTCGATATTCTAAATTGTCAGGTTGGAGGTCAAACAGCTAGATTTATTTTGGATAGCGGAAGTCAAGCGAACCTGTTAACGACTAGGTGTTGCAAAAATTTGGGTATTAAAATTTCGAAATGTTATTCCTCGGTGCAGGGATTAGGTAAGGTGTCGGAACCGGTAAGGGGTATGGCAGATGTTGATCGCGTCTCGTCATAATCGGAATTGTAAATATGCACTTAAGGTGTTAATAGTCGAAAAAATTACGGATAAACTTCCTAGGCTTCAAGTTGATACCGACGGCTGTTCTCATTTGAGAGATATTCCGTTGGCTGATGATTTATTTTACCAATCTCGAGAAGTGGATGGGATTCTAGGGGCGGAAACATTTTCTTGTTTAATTGGTTCTGGTAGAGTATTGGGTACAGCCGGAAAACCAATTGCTCTTCAAACTACTTTGGGGTATGTTGTAATGGGAAAGGTGCCGGTAGCTCCAGTACAAACGGATATCCAGGCTTGTTTTACTGTATCCAATGAGTCCTCACTGGAACAGTTAATGAAAAAATTTTGGGAAGTCGAAGAAGTTCCACAAAAGGCAATTCCTAAACCGGAGGAAGTTGAGTGTGATAAACTTTATAGGTGCACAAAGGCTAGAGATGAAGAGGGTAGGTTTAAAGTCGCTTTACCATTTAAAACTTCCCCAAACAATTTAGGAGATTCTAAAAGCATGGCTCAGTGTCGTTTATTATCATTGGAGAGAAGATTATCTAAGGTTCCGGAACTTCGATTGGAATACAATAGGGTGATGCAGGATTATATCGATCAAGGTCATATGCGATTGGTTCAGGAGATTAACGAGGGTCAGTCATCCTATTTTATTCCTCACCACGCGGTATTTAAACCCGAAAGTATTAGTACTCCGGTAAGGGTTGTGTTTGATGCTAGCGCTCCCTCAGATAGCGGCGTTTCTTTAAATGATCTGTTGTACAGCGGGCCAAAGCTACAGGCAGATATATTTACAATGTTAATTAATTTTAGACTTTTTGGTATAGCTATAACGGCGGACATTCGTCAAATGTACCGCCAAATAAAATTAATTGAGGACCATTGGAAATTTCAGCGGTTATTATGGCGTTTCGAACCTCAAAGCGAAGTAAACGTTTATGAGCTTACAACGGTAGCGTTTGGGGTGAAATCTTCTCCTTATTTAGCGTTGAGAACTGTTAAACAATTGATTCTGGAAGAAGGCTTCAAATATCCGTTAGCTGCTAGAATAATAAATAGGGATTTATATATGGATGATTTGGTAACAAGTGTCAGTGAATTTGAGGAAGCCTATAGTCTTCATGTAGAATCTATTAAATTGTGTGCGGCGGGAAGATTTGAATTAACTAAATGGTCTACAAATTGTACTGACTTGTTAGAAAAAATTCCTATTGATAAGCGGTTATCAAATTCTGTAAGTTTTAAGGCGGATACTAAAATTTTGGGAATGCAGTGGAATCCAGATTCAGATTCTTTGAGTTTTTATATAACACTTCCCGAGTTGAAGTGTACCAAGCGGCTAATCTTGTCAACAGTGGCGAGATGTTACGATCCGATAGGTCTCATTGCTCCCTTTATTCTCTATTTGAAATTATTAGTAAAAGAGTTGTGGCGGTTGAATTTAACTTGGGACGAGGAACCTCCTGAAAATATTATGCAGGAATGGATTAAACTACATAACGAGTGGAGTATCCTGGAAAAATTTAAAGTGTTACGACATGTAGGTGCGATAAAAAATACACCGGTCATGTTGGTAGCATTTGCGGATGCAAGTTTTGACGGGTACGGCGCGGTTATATATTTGAGAACGATAACAGCGCAGGGAAATATTCAGGTTAGATTAGTGTGTGCAAAATCTAAGGTATCTCCTTTCAAAAAAATCACAATACCAAGATTGGAACTTTGCGCGGCAACATTGTTATCCAAATTGCTTAAGCACGTGATCGAAGTTTACGGAGAGAGAATCGTAATTTCAAAAACTTATGCATTTTCAGATTCGACTACGGTGCTTCAATGGTTGAAGTCAACCTACATTACGGATATTTTTGTGGCTAATCGGATAGAACAGATTAGGGAAAATCTGCCTTCTAGTGTTTGGCGCCATGTGAGTGGTACGGAAAATCCTGCAGATTGTCTTTCTAGAGGGTTGTCCCCTTTGCAATTAATGGAACACCGTTTGTGGCTGTCGGGCCCAGCGTGGTTACAAATCAATGAATCACTTTGGCCAGTGACTTCTATTGATTTGGGGGAGGAAGGTCTAGAAGGCGATCAACATATACACACCAGTTTAGTCAATGTTCGGGAAAAGGAAGAACATCCCTTATATGAGTTGGTTTTGCGTCGTTCGTCTTGGTCATTTATTTTAAGGACTACGGTATGGGTACTTCGGTTTGCAAAATTAATTCAACTGGGAGAATTTGTTACTTCTAAAGATTTATTTATAGCGGAGTCTATATTAATTCAAAATGGTTCAATCTAAACATTTCGGTTTTGATATCAAACAATTAGTTTTGGGTAAGGAATGTTCGGAAAAATTGCGGAAATTAAGACCATTAGTTCAAGATGGATTACTTAGGGTGGGGGGTAGATTGGGTCGGGCCCAAATAACCTTTGATCAAAAGCATCCCCTAATTTTGCCAGCTAAAGAGCCATTAGTTGATAGATTAGTGGATTATTATCACCAGACTAATCTGCATACGGGGCCTCACTTACTGGAGGCTATCATTAGACAAAAATATTGGATAATAGCGGGTCGGAATCTCATTAGAAGTCGGGTACATGCGTGCAATCACTGTTTTAGGCGTAAACCACTTGCAAAACCTCCGATAATGGCGGACTTACCATCCTGTCGGGTACAGCCAGCTAAAGCGTTCCTGCATACGGGAGTAGATTATTTCGGGCCTATCAATATTACTTTAGGTAGGAGGCGAGGAACGTCGATGTATAAGGCTTACGTATGTTTATTTGTGTGCATGAGCATAAAGGCTGTACATATGGAACTGGTAAGTTCCTTATCAACTAATCATTTTTTACAAGCCTTTAAGCGGTTCTTATCTCGTAGAGGTCCTTGTGGGGTTCTCTATTCGGATCAGGGAACCAATTTTATCGGAGCCAAGCGGGTACTTTCGGATCTATACATGTTTTTAAATTCTCGGGAGTATACCGATACGCTGATGGCGGAATTATCCACCCAGGGCGTTGAATGGAAGTTTAACCCTCCCTCGGCACCACATATGGGTGGTATATGGGAGAGTCAGGTTAAATCAGCCAAAAGTCATATCTACAGAGTTATCGGTGATCAATTGTTAACATACGAAGAATTCGCTACTTTTTTAACACCGATCGAAGGGTTACTAAATTCTCGGCCTCTGTGTCAATTGTCGGCGGATCCTTTTTCCCCGAGCGCTTTAACACCCGCTCATTTTTTGACCGGGTCACCGTGGGTAATTTACCTGCGGAACCAATTTTAGAGATTCCACTCATAGATTGGATAGCTTCCAAATGATCGATCGTTTAATTCAAGAATTTTGGAAACGATGGCACCTGGAGTACCTTAATACGTTGCAAACTCGGAAAAAGTGGTATAAAGATACCTACCCCTAATATAGAAATTGGAACGGTAGTAGTTTTAAAGGCAGATAATTCACCGCCACTACATTGGCCGTTAGCAATTGTCACGGACGTATTTCCCGGAGAGGACGGTACGATCAGAGTTGTTAAAGTTAAAACCACGAAAGGGAGCTTTACGCGACCTGTCGTTAAAGTATGTCCTTTACCTACACAGTAGATCTTATCAGTTTTGGAGTATATAGAGAAAGTAAGGGATTTTTTTTTTCTTTCATCTCATTTTGAGATTTGTTTTTTTTTGTTTTATTATGCGGGAGCAATGGTATTTGGGAAAATTTAAGGTTATTCAATGTTTAATAATTACATTTTTTTTTGGTATTTTTTAGGTACAATTTGAGTTGAAAACAAGTTTTCATGGTGGGGGGTATGGACACGCAATAGAAATTATTTTTAAATTGCCGCCATGTAGTCGGACGTCATCGTACCTACGCGACGGGTACAACGAAAACGAAAAATTGTGAGATTAAAAGTTAGAAGAAAGTGGTCAGTTGTCATTAAATTATCAACAGACAATTCATTATCCATCTCGGCCAATTACCATAAATTTATCCCACCATCCTATTACATTCCCTTCTGAATATTAGTGCCGTTATGGATAATCGATGGTAAGTTACAAAAATAAATACACTAGATACACACCCGTGATCTCTGCCAGACCGTGCCGCTGCGACAAGAACAGTTCCGAACACCCGGGCGTATGTGAGTGTCATTCGGTCCGCCCGCCAAAGCGCAAGCCATTGTTCGTCCTTTATTGGGATGTGCCAAATTTCCATGCCTACTTTGGGCCAGCTGGTTGTTCTGCGCTGTTAAGATTGAACCTTCCTTGATGTGGGTTTCTGACAGTAAAGTCGTAAGAAGCTCCTCGTTGGCTAATGCTACTTTTAGTATTTGTCGGGAAGGATATAAAGTTCACTAACCAATTCATCGCTAATTGATAAGTG
Organism: Photinus pyralis; assembly: GCF_008802855.1. Classification (NCBI taxonomy): domain Eukaryota; kingdom Metazoa; phylum Arthropoda; class Insecta; order Coleoptera; family Lampyridae; genus Photinus; species Photinus pyralis. The sequence goes on from NW_022170510.1 coordinate 10,024,656, forward strand.
TATTAAGTACTTGTATATTTAGCTTGTTTTCGATCGCGATTTGCCTATACATTTTTCCATGTGGATTTATCGCCTCTATTTCACTTCATCTTAAATTGTAGGCGAAACTTTCCGCGGTTTGTAATTCTCGGTCTCCGTGTCATTGAATGTAGAGAAATGGCGGATAACATTATCTTTGTTGAGCTCGGAATTTCGAAATAACTACTTCTTGGTTGATTCTTGTTCAGCCGTGTGTCGATTTCTCTATACCACTCAATCATTAACTCCAAAACCTGAATGTTAAGGATGTCTCCTAAGTTCCTTCCTCTTCTCTTCACGTGACAGCCTGTCACGTGTTGTAGAGCCATCCCGGTAGCCATCGCGAAGTGTGGTACTTTTTTGTTTGCATCCTGTGCTTCGTAAATCCCCAATGTTTCACAGTTGGGAGTTTTTCTGTTAGATGATGTGACGTTATTGCATGTGCCTTAACTTGTCTATGCTAAACAGCTGCTTTTCATAATCTTCAGTTAATTCTGGTTTTACTATATTGGACCTCGATTTAAACCTATTCCTTCTCTCTATTCTTAGGCTATTTCCTCTCCTAATGTGTTCCACATATAGTCCGTTGGTTTACGGGGTATGTTTATGGTGTAATTTGCCCTTCCCTGTTGTTGCCACCATTCAGAATATTCTGCGATACAAAGCAAACGCCTACCTGCCTACCCTCTGTGATCTGGCAGGTGCTCAACAGTAAGTGATGTTGATGTTTTGACGGCCTGCTCTGTCAATTATCGCTGTTTCAGAATTTAATGGTATTAATTGATGTCATGGGCTGCGTATTTGAATTTTTCTCCTCACCGCTTATGGTGACGGTTACCTACTGCGTCCCACAGTTCCATCTCTGACTGGGTGTAATTCTTTCAGATCCATTGCTAACGGCCCATTTACCAAGGTGTTAAATGATCCGCTCGTTTGCTTGATCAGCAACCACATCTTTGACTTTGATATTGATCCCTAGCGGGTCTTTCCATTCCACACACACACCCGCTGTTAGCAGTCAGTTGTGTAATCTACTCCGTTTGACCAAGCTTGCCCAAATTCTCTCTCATTTCTTGTAATGTGTTCATCTACTGCCCCAGTTCGACTGGTTGTCTCGCGCTGCTTTTTCTTTCAAAACGCTCAGCTCTAAACATAGGCTTTCCAACTCACGAAAAGTGCGCCGGTGCAGTTGAATCCGAGGCATGGGTGTCATCCCTACTACTTCTCTTTCCTTCCGCGTGTAATTAAATGGCCCCTCAAGAAATTTAGTAAGACCGCCGTAGCCCTCTATCTGTTGAGATTAACCGTGGGCTAATTCTTCGTATGTTAACGTCCGCCCTGCTCGCCTATTACTCCGCCGTCTTCGAGGTTGTACTTTAAGGGTGACCCTCGTTAGACGCCCCACTCTCCCCAGATTCCACTACCACCAATCATGTGGACTTGGCTGGTGGGATAAATGCCATTGTGTTCACATAGAGTGGATTTCTTTCTTGACATCCTTCCCGTTGCACGATGGGTTGAACCTTGTTCCGAGAATTTTGCTTGGGCACCGGCCAGAATTTGTACCCATTGTCACTGTATAATGTGTGACAAACGTCTCTCCTAGGCCAGCTGAACGTTTTTAGTGCTGTCGGCAATAGAACTGCCTCTGTTGTCATATCAACTCAACACCCAGCGGTGAAGCTTCGGTTGCTGAGACAGATAACACCCGCCCTACCGTTAATCCTTAGTATGATTTGTGTCCAAGAACCGCCACAGCCCTTTCATGCTCTTACTTGTAATGGTCCCCGCATAAATCATCCCACAAGTCTTCGAAGATGGGAAACAGATGGTGTTATTTGCTAGCTGCTGTAGACTTCCCGCCATTATGTTCGCCGCCCGTCCGTTTCTTATATCGTAATATCAGGTCGTCCACACTTGGTGAATGATCGGCCGTGTACGTGCTTTATCTTCCATTGATGCGATGGCTCCCCAATATTCACGTCTTAAGTAAGCTACGGTAATGTCTGAAAGAGCAACACTCCATCGTACATGTCTTGATGTGCATCCCCCATTATCAGGCAATATGTAAATGTACGGCTTTTTGGTGCAGAATGCATGGGATCGTTTTTGTGTGTAAGGTAACTTTGGAATGCGTTAACTCTTC